>NC_142248.1:39941307-40092270 GCF_052056855.1 Sturnus vulgaris
ACAGCAAGGAAACAAATTAAGCAGCTATTTGAAGGTCTGCATCAAGTAAGAGTATATCCTGCCCTACTCTAATATAACCCTTTCAAGTCTTATGACTCAGACTCACCAAGAATCATCACTTCCTTTTTGTTTTCGTCCTGCAACTGAAAGAAGCCTTTTCTGCTGGCCCGTGAGAGAGCCAGGGTTAAATAAGAGCCTTGCTCCTGCTGGCTCAGCTGCCTGGCCCCGGGGGCACAGGGTGGAGATGTGGTGTATTCCCCACACAGCTCACCTGCTGCAGGAGAGGTCACATCAGCCCACATGCACCCAAGAACACAAGCAGGCAGGTCCCTTGAGCAGGCTACAGGACTAAATACACTTCTTCCTGAGGTTAACCTAACCCCCTGGGGCTCAGTGCACCTCTTGTGTGACTGGAAGGAGGAAGGGTTTATTTTGAAAGCAGAAGCTTTCACCAGTCAAGTATGGAAGTCCTCTTTACTCCACGCTATTGCTAACCCCAGCTCTGAGTCTCTGCCTCAGCTTCACTGTTCAGATATTAATCAAATTCAGCTCAAAATTAGTCTCTTCTTCAAGCAGTTTTCTGATGAGTAACTAAGGAACATTAGTGGCTGAGTCATAAGGAAGCAAACCTTTGTGCAGCAAGAGCAAGCTATGGAAACTCTGTCACATCAGCTTTGTGACTGCCTTCAGATGTTTCCAAAAAAGCAGCTCCTCTGTACCACAGTTAGCTCAAAACCTGTCAGTGCCAGGGGATAAATGTTTTGAAAATGTTAGCAAATGATGAAATGGTGCCTTAATTGCAAAGAACAGAAGCAGAACTGCACACTCATAGACAGGTTGCCTTGTCCCACGGTGCATGATCCCATGGGAACACAGGAGATTTGAGTGCTCTTGCAGACTGTGTTGCCATCTTCCTCTGTAACCTTGGAAAAATCAGAGTTTCAAAGTCTAGCACCAATCTGAAGGTCAGTTTTTAAGAGAACTTTGGCACCAAATTTGTTGAGCTCTTTACAGCTCTGGGGGAGAAGGCAAGAACACGTGCTGTGGGACCACCCAGCCTGTGTCCCATGTATGGGGCCATGGCCTGTCTTTGATAGCAGGAAACACCCGGGCAATAAGGACATGGCATTCAATCCAAATACTTTTCTAATCCATGTGCATCTTTTGGACTTGCTGATCCACACTAGACCTTTGTGATTAATAGCCTCAATGGACTTTTCTCCCTTGAATTTCTCTAACCAATTTTTGAAGAACTTTATTCTTGAGCATGTAAAGTGAACTCTACAGTTTAAAGCCTGACTGTAAAGAACAGGGTTTTTGTTTAAAAACGGCTACTGAAAAAAAAGGAGTTAATGTTAGGACCCCGAGCTCTCATTTGACAAGGAAAAAGGTGGATAATTTTGTTCACTACTGCACCTTCTCTGCTGTATTTACAACATTGCAACTTCAACCACAGACCCTTTCAATCACCTCTCTTCCTACTCAGTAAAAAGTCTTCCCATGAGAAGAGGTCCTGTCCCCATTACTATTCCTGTTGCTTTCTTCACATTTTTCTACTTTATTTTGTTTTGGTTTTTTTTTCAGCAAGGGAGTTAAGAACTGCTCCGGCTGTGCAGCCTCCCAGCTGTGAGTGCAAAACGTTTCTAGAGTAGCTTTTTATGTTTCTCCTTTTTTGTGCACTTTTCCTGTTTGAACAATACCTAACATCTGGTTTGTCATTTTCTAATTGCTGAGCATTGAACTGACATTTTCATGGGGTTATACATGATGAGCTGAAGTTCTTCTTCCTGAGTGGCAATAGCTAATTTTAGACCTTACTGCTGTGCACGGTTAGGATTGTTTTGTTTTCCTTAAGTAAATCAATTGCATCTGCTATTCTCCCATTCATCCAATAACCTTTGTGAGATCCTTCTGTTAATCTTTACTGCCAGTTTTAATTTTTATTATTCTCAGTCAACACTGTATCATCTGGAACTGCTGTCACTTCTTTATTCACTCCTCTTGTAGATCACTTATGAATCTGTAAGAAAAGCAACACAAGATAAATCTCTATAGCAGTCTGCTAGAAACCTAGAATATCCTGAGCTGGAAGGGACCCACAAGGATCATTGAGCCAACTCCTGGCCCTGCATAGACACCCCAAAAATCACACCATATGCTTGAGAATATTGTCCAAATTCTTCTTGAGGTCTCTCCTCAGTCTCTTCTTCTCCAGGCTGAACCAGCTCTAAGTTCATTCCTCCTCAGCTGTGAAATTTTTTTGCTACATATGCCTATAGAAGTGGCTTCACATTTACCCCTTTGACTACTAATTTAATCCTCTATTTTTCTTTTCTACCAATTTTCCAAGGACAATCTGAAGTTTCCTCATATAGTTTTCCTGTACTTCTCTGACGTTAAGATCTCCAGAAAATCTGCCCTTTCATCACTCTGTGTCTTAAAATATTTGAGGCATGCAAATAATAAATGCTAAAAAAAGGTCCATTTATAGGAATGTCACAAATTGTCAGGGTAATTGCTGATGATAATCAAGTGCTTTTGAATTTAGAGGCAATTCCATGTACTGAGTCACACATTTCATCAGCTCTTCTGCTGAAACAGATCTGTGTTCCTGGCCTAAATATTAAAACATACGCAAAGACTTTGACATTTTTAGAAATGTTTGTGTGTTGTTATGACATGTGATGTTATGCCATAGGAGACCTTTCATTCCAGGCTCTGACACCTATTGCTGCACAAACTTTTGCCTAATGCTAATCAATGAACCAAATGGGATAAAAACGTCCAAGTAAAAATTGTTTCATCCAGTAAAACAACTGACGATTCGGCAAGACTCTCACTATGGTTGCTTTGTTTTCCAGTTACAGACAATTACATAAACAAGGGCCCAAATGTTTACATTGAAAACACACTGTGTCTTAGGCCAGTGGTTTGCTATGTTTCCAGAGCAACGACCCAAATTTTCCTTGCATTATGAGTACAACCACAAAATGTGCTGAGCAAATATGTTTCATTCCCACAAAACTTTGTGGACAATTTATAAAAACCATTACTAATCTGCATACTACCACTGCTTTATGTGCTTGAACAGGAGACGTTCTTCTACTGTAGGAGTACCTCAGGCATCCAAGGATAGGCTTTGGAAGTTGTGTTTTCCTCCTTTTTGCATGCAAGGAACAGAAGTGAAGAGTTAGTCAAAACATAATATAATTTACCATAGCACGAGCCTCAAGTTACCTGTAAGGTCCAAGTTCTTCTTGGCCTACTTGTTTGTTGGTCATGAATTCAGCCAAGAAAAGGCCCTTTTAAAACCTAGAAGTTACAAGGATTAGAGAAAGAAGTAATGAACAAGTTTGGCACCAATAAAATGGTGGCAAAACCTTTTGTGTCTTTGATACTGGGTTTTAAACTGAGACCCTTTGGCCTGGGTGGCAAGATGGACAGCCCTCAGCCAAGAGGAGGCAGAGATACAAAATAAGCATTTCCTTGAAACCAGAGTGGCAAGGGGAACAGGCTGACTTTATCCTCACAGTGGATCAAACCGTGGCCCTATTTGTCCACGGCCAGGCATGATGTATGCATGTACAATCAAATCAAATCTCCCAAGCTATTGTTGAGTAGAGATTATGGGGTCAGCCTTTGTTCTGCTGCATGCACCAGCCTTGAAAGAGAGCCTTTGTGGAGGAAAATGGCCTGCTGTTCATATCAGTTTCCCTCCCCAAAATGAATTCTGCATTTCTCCCAAAGACATACACTAGGCCTAAGTCTTGCTCTCATAAAGGGGCTTTGTCTGGGTGCCTTTGCTTAGAACACAGATTTTATTTATCAAAACTGCGCATGAAACTTGGTGCCATGTTGATACTTAACATGCAGAACATGCTGCTTCTCTGGAAGCAAGGGCAGTGGAAATCGTGATCTTAGAGGAGAAGGAACCATGCCTTGTCCTGCCATGGTAATTCCATCCATCCACCATCTCAGGCTGAGTCTCTGCTAGCTTAGCACCAAGCTGTCTCTGGAAACAAATACCTTGCTCAAAACCAGAACAAAGACCTTCTGGAGAAGATATGACCTCTTTTTGCATCTCTCATATGTTTTTAATCAGTCTAAGTCACTTAGCTAAAACTTTCACAGGCACTGATTCAAAGAGTGGGCAGTGAACCAGGCTCTGCAGGTGGTGCAGGACTGCCTCCACCTATGAGGAGCAGGCTGGAAGAAAGCTCAAAACATAAGACAAGCTGGGCCACACCAAAGCTTCCATCCAACTAGAACGATATTTATTCTCCCTAAGTGGCCAAACCAGATGCTTCATAGTTGCTGGTCCTGTCTAACAATTAAGAATACCAAGCTAATAATAAATAATTGTAATTAATTATAGCATATAGTCATATCCACCCATAACACTTCCTTCATCTCCAACATTCTGTACCTTAGGAACTTCCAGAACCAAAAATATTATCTCCATAGCCCTCAGTCTATTTTTCTTCCATGAATTGGTCTCCACTGATTTTTACTGTTGATAACATCCTGCAGCAGGGAGTTTCACAACTTATGTCACCTAGTGTGAGGAATCATCTCTTGTTATTTGCCTTGAACTTGTCTTTATTCATTGGCTGAGATTTTTTTCTTAAGTTCTAAATCTTTACTGGACAAGGCATAAAATAACTGGATTCTGTTCTGTTGGATCAAACAGGGCCCAAGTCCTTGCAAAAATCCTTTCCCAAAAATGTAGCATTATTTTTGCCATATCTGCATCTCCAATATTCTGGGAAGGGTAAAGGGGTAGGAGTTGTGCCATTAATGAAGCAATTTTAATTCAGTTACATTTTAAGTTAATTCAGCTAAAATTTGAAGTAATTTGATGCAGTTACATGCATCTTAACTGTGGCAGTGGATTGGTCATCCAAAAGCTGATGGAAGGAGTTTCCATTACAAGAGGCAGGCAAACCTACAGAGAAACTCCTGCCTCAAAGTGTATAAAACACTCCAGGCATTCAGGATGCAAAAGGAGAAGGGAAGCCAACAGTGAACCACAACCAAGGCAAGAGATGCAGGCTGAGCCTGACATGAACATCTGAGGAACAAGGAGGGAGCCAAAGGAGGGGTGACCTATCTGAAAGCACCCCCATGTTGTGAGAGCAGCTGTCCTTGATAACTACCCAAAATGGGAGGGCAAACTATATATCACAGCCTTTCTCCGTTCCTTCAAGCTATAAACAGATGTTTAAGTAAAAGGAAAGGAGAATTTAGGATCAAACCCCTTTGTGGTGACTGAAATTGGCATCTGCTATTGCAGACAAATCCCTCTTCAATCACTTTTCATAAAGAAATGAAGCTCCCTTTTAAGTCAGCCTAGAATCTCGGTCTTTCATCTCCTGACAGAGATAACACTTTTCTGACCATTAAAACCCTCTTTCTCTTCCCAAGTGTAAATGGGTTTATTTCTCATTAATTTCCATTTGTTCTTGTGCCAGCACAGTTCACACACTTGAATAGCCAGGGGGTATTTTGCTCCTGTGTGGCACTGACACCTTTCCTGAGATATTCGAGATGATCATATGCCCTCACAACCCTCATTTTGTTATGTTTTATCAGCCAAAAGTCTTTTAATCTCATACTGTAAAACCCCACTAGCATCCCCCTCCTCAGCATCTGTCCCACTTTAAGTTCACCATTCTGGGAATTATTGAGAATTACACACAGGATTTCAAAGGATGCTCCTAGGTGAGTTATTAGCAATGGGAACCTGAACTCCAGAAACTTGAGCATAAAAGCAGAAGGCTTTCCTGACAGAACTCGAAACATTTCCAAGCTCTGGAAGACTTAGAAATCTTTGCATCACCTGGATAAGAGATAGGAGCAGGGAACCACACATCTCCTGTTTGCCCAGTCTGGCTGACAGGGGTGTATCCCACCAGCGAATGGGATACCTGGATAAATACTGTCTCCTGAGTTTGTAACCAGTTCCCTCATCCATAGCAAGTGACAGCAAGCATGGCTTTGCTGTGAACCTGGAAGAATACCAGGAAGAACAAGGAGGAAGAGATTTATAAGAAAATCAGAGCACTGAATCAGTACAAAATTACATCCCGTTAGTCTGTGCTTTGAGTGTGCCTGAATAATCAGTGCCAAAGCCACAGTGCTTTAAAAATCCATTACACGGGGAATACAGCCATTAATCCTAAATTGCAATGAAGGGAAGAAGACTTCAGTCTCTGCTGTGGACGCTCGTTCTGAAAGCCCTTAATCTCTGTGAAGTCATGTTTGAGATGCAGTTGCTGTTGCTGGGGAAATAAACATGATGGCACACGAATAAAAAAATGCTGTCAAGTGGGGAGGAGGCAAGAGAAGCAGATGAGCCCTGATGAAACAAAGGACTCCAGCTCTCCAAGTGTAGCCTCTAACAAAACAAAACATGAGGCAGTGACTGAAAACATCTTAGAAAAATTGACTGTGCTTATCTGTGTTATGTAGTAGGACATCTGTGAGTCTTTATCTAAATTACACAATCTGAGGCGTTTCACCCATTCAGTGTCTCTAGGCTTCTTAAATGAGAGGGGAGGTTTATCTTCCTCCCATTACAACTGCAAATATGTGTCTAAATCCTTGTGTATGCATGCACCATTATTGACTTACAAATACTACATTGCTTCTCAGTGCTCTTACTCAACCTCCTGTGGCTCAGGGAACACTAAAACATGAAGATTATTTTGCACTTGATATTATAGATAATATCTTTTTCTTTAAGGTTCCCAACTCTCTTGGGGCCTCTCCCTCAGGAAAATTCAGCTCTTTGACAACTGCTTTGCGACTCAAAACCAAAAAGCACTTTTCTTCTGTGCTCTGACCTTTGCTGTAAACATTGCAAAGAGCTTAAGAGAAGAAAGAAAAGATCAGGAATCCTTCTGTGCAGTACATGCTCTTAACCTTCACCACTGCTGGAAATGAGTCCTGCTTTAATCTGAACAGGGACAAACAAAAAAACCAACTCTCGTCATCAGACCTTGGGACAACAATTCCTGCAGCTGTGCAGAAATGACATTCTCAGCATGGCAGATCTCTGTCTAAAACTCTGCTGCTCAGAAGGAAAAGGAATGTCTGCACAAACACTCAGGTCTCCACATTCCTGAGCTCTACTGTAGCCCTGCCTTCATGTCAGAAACACCAAATAAATGTTTCAGCCCTCTGTCAGGGCAGGGCAAAACTGCAGGTAAAATATCAGGAACCTGACATAGGTCTGTGGACAACAAGAAAAAAAAGAGATCAGAAGAAAAAAAACTTTGATTCATATTTTTGGCATTTAGGCTAGATGGTCATTGTAGGTCTCTTCCAAATGAAATTTTTCTATTCTCTTCTATCCTACTCTATTTAATATTAGTGTAGGCAGCGAGAACATAAAGCAATACAAGTTAAGAATGATTTGGAAGGAGCTTGCTCTACTGAAAAAGTTGCTTTTTAGGACCTCAATCCAGGCAGGGCAACAATTCCCCTGAGCTTCAAACCCCCATCTTCCAGCTGCTATGTTATTTCTTTCCAGCCCTTTCACCGTGGGACTGAGCAGCCAAGCATGGGGATGCTGTTGAATAAAAATGAATTTTCTATCAGCTCTTTTGCCCAAACCAAAGAAAAAAAATGGCCAGCTGGAGGTTAGAAGAGCAAATAATGGCTCGTGGTGTAACCAAAGAAGAATGTGGTGGAGTTCTATGTACACATTTCTCACATAATCGGCAGTGATTATACCAAATAGAAATGGCAATTCAGACCATCTAACAACAAATTCAGTGATCACAGCCCCTCCAGGCAGGCACATGGATTGCCTAGGGAGAGTCCAGCCTGATTTTTGTGGATGCAAGGTTCCAAAGTGCAAAGCACACTGCAGATACAGGTCTGTGGAAGCAAACCAGCTACTGCACCCCCTCAGCCCCACCACATGTGCACCCAGCTCTGGCCATACATGCACAGCATGGCTTTATCCCAACAAAGAGCACTTGTCTGTTCACTGCTCACCCCCGCAGTCATATCTGCCTGGGTCAAAAGGGATTTTGGTGAAAATGAGGGGCATTTACACAGAGTTTCATTTTTTTCTCTTTGCCTTGTCTTTTCTGAGCTTTGCCCCTCATTCCTAATGATGATGGGAGCCCTTCTGGCCCAGCAGTTATAATCTGTCTTCCATAAGCAATTTTTACAGCCATGTGTACTGTCCTTCTACATCCAAGCAGGACTGACAAGTATCAAGCATTGGAGTAAGAATGAATAAAGCAGTGAAGCACGGAGGAGGAAGAGCTCCCTTGCTCTTCCTGTCTCTGATCTGCCCCGAGTACAAGGTCACTGTGAGCTGCAGGTCTCCAGCTCCCCCATGGTCACACTCCCTGCTGCCCCATGCTCCTATGGACATAGCTGGTAAGTGGATTAAGGGATCTACTGCCCAACTGCCCCAGCACTCACAGTCACCATGTGGGACAGAGGCCACAAACCTGATGCTGAAAATGCCTGAAATGAGGCCGCAGGAGGGGAAGCCCCAGGGGCCACATCAAGGTGTCCTACCTGTCTGACTTCCATATGGCAAACCCTGGCAGGGCTGCTCCAGAATACAAAGGCAGCAGACAAAGAGAAAGAAGAATAAAAATGCTCTCAAGCAGGAAGGATTTGGGTTCCCTGTTCTTTTTCATATGCCAAAGCAGCAAAAACTTGCAGAGAATGGAAAAAAGGCTAAAGCAAGAAGAGCAGCAGCAGCCAAAAACAATTATTATTTCCTAAAAAACAAATAGTTCTTTCAAAAATAGTTTTATACCCTTCAGAGAAAGATTGCAGAGGATACATCCATTTTTCCCACCGTGTAGATTTGTAAAGCTAAGTATGTACCACCTGAGTATTGCATAAGATACCAATTAGAAACATTTATTTTGGGCAAAAGAAGAAACGATGAGCCACTCTGGTAAGCTGTCTCTGAGAGAAGCAGTCTTTTTCCATTTGTCTTCTACTAAAAACAGAGGACTGTTTTACGAGCAAGCAGTGAAAGCTCAGGTCTCATTTTCCAATTTGAAGTCTCAGAAGTACTCAGCCCTGTGTTCTTACCCTGTAACTATCCTCCAGTCACCTGTAATCACACTCAGTGGTCTCAGCTCAGCTCTCAGTGGCTTGCAGCAGCCCTTTGCAAAACACTTTATCCGTTTTCTCCCCCCTCCATGATTTTCCCTGCCAGGAAAAGCAGAGTAGCTCTGCCTGAAGTCAGAACTGACTCATGCCCCTAATGCCTATTACATTAGGAGACAGCACTTCTGACCCACGAAGGGAAACACTCTTCCACCAAATTCTCCCCACTTGGCTGTTAATATTTACTTTAACTCCTCTGTTTTGTTGCCCATCTCTACAGCTGATGTGTTTTACTAATGGAAGAGACATCCTTCCCCTCTTCTGGGTTGGGTGGCCCACTGTGCCCATCGATCTGAAGTACCATGAGATGCTAAACTTGTGCTGACTTTAGTTTTAGGCTGCATCTGACTAGATGTTTACATGGTGATACACTCAAAATCTGTGCAAAATGCTCAGATATTAGCTTTACTAGCCCAGTGCAAAGTCCAATTTTTACAGCCAAGATTCAAGCACTAGAACAGGCTACCCCGGGAAGCGCCTGGTCACCATCCCTGGAGGAATTTACAAGACATGTCGATGTGGCACTTGGGGACGTGGTTTCGTCGTGGGCTTGGCAATGATGGGCTAACGCCTGGGCTCGATGATCTTAGAGGTATTTTCCAACCTGATCGATGCCATGATTCTACGTTAAGAGTGAAGCGCTTACATTGCAGAGGGTGCCGGGTCCCTAGAGGAGGGTGCAGGATCCCTTGGGTCTCTGACCGCCTGGCCAGCCCGTCCCCAGCTTTCGTGACTCCCCTCTCATCTCCCAGCCCCGGGCCGCGGGTCCAAACCCCAGGGCTGGGCTGGGAGGGTTCCCGGGCCGGGCAGGGGCTGCGGCCGCTCACAGCGGGGCAGCTCAGGCTGTCAGACGGGCGGGGACAGCGCTCGCCTCCAGCATGCCCACGGGACACGGCAGGAAGGGGCACAGTGCGGTGGGCAGGAGCCCTCTGCAGCGAGCAGCGCTGGCTCCAAGGAGAGCTCTTCCCCCGGGGATGATCTGCCAGGGCGAGAACACAACAGCGGGGCTGCCAAGCGAACGCACCATGCAGAACGCGGGCCCGGGGCGGCGCGGCGGAGCCCCCGCCCGGGAGGCGACAAACTTCCCCGGCGGGGCCGGTCCGGACCCCCCGCCCCGCCCGCGCCCCGCCCCGGAACCGGGCGCGGCTCCCGCGGGCGGGCAGAGCCCGGCGGCTGCGGGCGCGGGCGGAGGGTCCCCGGCACGGAGGGTCGCTGTCAGCGAGGGTCGCTGCCGTCCCCACTGCAGGGAAGCCGCCGCGGTAAGGCCGAGCTCCGCCGGCGGCGATGGCGGGAGCGGGGTCCCCTCGCTCGGGAGAAGTTGGGTTAAAGCCTCTCCTGGCTCTGCAGCCCGGCTGGGCATCCCCGCTCCCGGCCGGTGAGACGGGGCGGGTGTCCGCGGAGGAAGGAGCTCCGTAGCTCGGCGGGCGGCTCGAAGCTGCGGGAGGGAGGGCTGAGCGCAGGGGATGGAGGCGCGACAGCAGCAGGGAGCTGTAGGTGGGACCCGCTTTGGGCTGCAGGTTTGGCAGCATCGCTGGGACGGGGCTCCCTCGGCGCTTTGACGGTGCACCGGAGAGGTGGGAGCCCGTCCGGGATGCGGATGCTGCAGCGCGGTGTATAGGTGGGACAAAGTCCGGATTGCAGGTGCGACAGTGGAGCGCACAGGTGGGAGCTGGTCCCGACTGCAGCCGCAAACACACCGTGTGAGGGCTGCGGGTGGTTTGGATTAGCGGTGCTGGATGTAGTTTGGATGGCACACGGTGTTTAGGTGTGACGTGGTCCCCATTGCACGTGTAGGTGCAACGTGGTGCAGGTTGCAGGTGTGATGTGCGGGCGGGATGTGGTCCTGCTGTGCCTGGGGCTGGCAGAGCATCTCCCGGCATGGAGTGGATGGATGGTGTGCCTGCGTCTGGGCTGGGCCACTTTCAGGCTTTTATTTTGACAGATTCTGTTATCCAGTGGTTTTCAGGCAAGGTCTCCCAAGTCCTGCCCAGTTTTCCCACATAGTTCTCTCCAGCCTCATCCTCCCTTTTGCTCAATAACTCTGCAGTGATTCAATGGCTTCTTGCAACATCAGTATACAGAGCTGAATTCCAGAGCTCGTGGGTGGGGAAGGAGTGCTCAGACACACTCATTTTAGAAGAAATGCCCCAAAACGGTGCTCGTGGTCGTCCCTCCCTGTACCAGATCAACACTGCAAACTGTATGTTCTTTTTTTGAATTCTTAAGACTGAAGAATTTCTCCGGGTAAGCACGGTGCAAAACACCTCAGGCTCCCTGGTAGACTGAAAATAAACTTCTGGCTTAAGTTAGTTGAAAAGGAAAGTTGGAGTCAGCAGAGTTACAGTGAGGTTGCCATCGTCCTACTGAACTTGCTCAGAATTTGGGCTGTCTGGCCACTGATCTCATTTCTCTTCCATCGACTTAAACTTATTTTTCCACTAAACAGAGGCTGCCAAAACCAGAGGGCAGGGGGAGGGAATCGCAGGAATCCGTGAGGATATGAGATTTTTTTTTTTTTTTGTCCTGTTATAAGTTAGTAATCCTATTCTAGGCTGTCATCCAAAAATATTGCTGAAAAAATGCAAGCAGTGTGCAAGACCCATTGTATAAAAGATAATCTAAATGTAGGACAGGAAGAGACCTGGCAGGTCAGCAAATCTAAACACAGAATGATATTATGCCTTATTGCACACGACTGTAATTCATTTGTTGCCAGCCTTCTGGGAAGGGGAAACTTCACAGCTTTATTGAACTGGTATTATAATCCTTTCTCCACTGTATGACTTTATATTTGCACTATGGTTGCTTGGTCCTTACTGTCCAGTGCTTTTCTCGTATCAGTGTAGAAAGAGGAGTTGCATGCTTTTCTCTTTACTGTGCAATGCCAAACAAGCTACAACTTGCTGTCTGCTTCCATGAAGCAGGCTCCAGCTTCTGCTGATCCCTGGCGGTTGTGAGCTGGGCTTATTAATCTCCGACTTCCCTGTGGTTGAGCAGAGCTGCAAGGCTCAGAGGTCTGTCCTGTGCCTCTTGTACTTTGGCACCTCACCTAGAAAAAAAATCCCTCACCAGGTAGGTGCTGCAATTAACCTCCTCCTCAGGTTCCTCCTCTTGTGTGATGGTCTGTGGGAAGCTGGGATTTTTCTCTCCAGGTGCCCATCTGACTTTTGTTTTCTTCTGTCAGCTCTCATTGTATTCCACTCATTTTATTAATCCCATTTTTATTGCATATCCCCATGTTCTGTGCTGGTTCAGTATTCCTTCAGCTTTCTCCCACTTGATCTGTTATAAAGGGAGAAGTAGGATGGAGCCTCCCTCACTTACAGTTGTGACCCCTGCTAGACTCAGACTGACCCTTTCCATTTCACTGTCTGTTTGATCCTTCTAGATCTGTACCCTATTTATTACAGATTTTTATTTTTTGTTTGCAAACTTCTGATTTCACTGGGCTGCATAGCAAGTGGCTTCAAATGTGTTGTAAGCTGAACTTTATCCCTGTCTTGTGTGCCAGGTATGCTGGATAGTTTTCCCAGAGTAGCTGAGCAGAAATTTTTTCTTACCAAAGCACGCTAAGTTGCATTTTGTCCTTCTTTCCGCCCAATTTATTTCCATGGCATCGATTATTAGGCGTGGGGTTTTTCTGCAGTGATCATTCTGTTGGCAAGGGATGTTTAGTCCCACCATTGTCCTGTAGCCAGCCCTGAGTAGAAGATGGTTGTAATCCAGTAGTGAGCAACAACACAATGCTGCAGGTTGGGCAATGAACAACATTCATTGAGCTGGATCAGCTGAAGGGACTTCAGACAAACTCAGTGCTCATCTCTGAGCTCAGGTTAAGCTCCCACTTGAATATCCTTGCTCTTAATATTTGCAGTAAGGTCTATCAATAATGATTCAGAGAAAATACCACTGAATCAACAAAGTCAGGTCATAGGGTCACACAGTGACACTGAACAAATCCTGCTCTGCTCAGTCCAAAATCCTGTAGTTGATAAGTGCAGATAAACATAAGGAATTATCCCTGCTCCATTCATTAACATTGTATGTTGCTTTTTACATAACTAGGTGAAAAATACCTAAATATTTTGCAAAAGGTAGACACAGCCCTGAAGCGTGATACCCCTCGTGTTCAGTGCATGACTACCTGCTTCTGACCTAATATATTATAATCCTTTTGGCATTATCCACCAAGCTCAAGTTTATTCCAGTGTTTCTCAGCATAGCCTGTGCAGCAGTTTATCACACAATGTTCATGAGCTTGGTCTTGCAGAGGCTGCCTTCATCTCCTAATGGCCAGAAAAAGCACTGAGAGCACCAAGCGCTGCAACAGAGTGGACAAACAATCTATATTTCAATCTTGCTGAGATTTCTCCAGTCCTGTGCTGTCAACCAAAATGCTAAGAATAAATTCGGGAAAGGAAACAAGTCACATCAAATTTTGAGCCTTGACTGTCTCCTAATGAGGGGCAGCTTCATGCTCACAGATCTGGTGTGGGGCTTTCACACCGTTCCAGTGGTACCAGTTCTGCAGGCATGCTTTAAGGACTGGGGTGAAGCACAAATTGGGAATGCTTAAAAAAAGCATTTGGGTGACTTTTCAGTGCCTCTCAGATTCCTTGTCAAGGACAAGTATCCTCTGGCTCCTTTTTCTCAGGAAAAGAAATAAGTAATGAGCAACAGCCAAAGCTTTATGATTGCTACCGGATAATGGCAGTGGAAGATGAGCTGATTTTATGAAACTGAATATGGAATAAAATAGGGTGTGGGGTTCAAGCATGAGCCCCTGAGTCATAGCCTCTACATAACATCTACAGGAGTGCCCGAAATTAAAAGTGATTGTGTGATGTGGCAGGCAGATGAACATTTGTTGCTGCTTTGTCAGCCAGCCTTTCACATCTGCAGAAAGCATCAGGAGAGCATCTAAAAGCATGGTGGGTTTTCTGTTAGATGTAATGAGCACATATTGTTCACGGATTCAGCTGTTTCTACTATTTTAATACCTGAGCTGACATTTCAAAGTGCTGGGAATGCTGGAGCCACAGATCAATGAGAATCTTAAGCAAGCAATAGTGTTTGCAAAAAGCTCTGTAGCATTTGATGGTGTATTTCAAGGTCTCTGATAAACTGGCTGAGCTGATAAAGGACTGAGACAATGGATTCAGTATTCATTCCAGTATTAGAGTCACTGAGCTGATTCAAAAATGTTTAAGGATCCCAGAAGAAATGGCTCACTTCAGAAGGGACATTGCTCCAGCACTATGTCCAGTGTCACAAGTACAGACAAATGAGGAGCTGCCAAATGCTGTAGTTGGTAAGGCTGATGTTGAACTTGGCATGGTTGTAGTAATTATCACCAGGTGGTGCTACTTGGCATTGACTTCCCACTTTTTATTTTTACCAGGGCATTATTCAGCTGGGGTGTGAACAGTATTAATTTTGTGGAATGTTTGAGGGCAGAGGAGGGATTTGCTCTTTGCACTGCTGCTCCATTAGAGGCTGTGGGAAGGTGTCCTCAGTCACTCCTTGGTGTTGAGAGGACTTCCCCACAGGGTACACAAGGGAAGTTTCAGCTGATGGTTTGCATTGCTGCTCACAGAGTACCTAGAGGCTCTCTGACACTGATTTCACCCCAAAGCCAAATTGCAAAGCCTTCTGTTGCCTCTGCTGCTCCCAAGCTGATGGCTAATGCTAACGTAGGACATCACTAGTGGCAGCTGGCCACCTTGGAACTATGTGGGTCTCCACTTTTGCAGATGGGAAAGCTGAGTCACATTTTAACAAGCAAGGACATCAGAGGAATTTGGAGATCACTCCAGGAAAGTGTGGGAAAGGAGGCATACCATAAAACATCTATATTTAGTTGTACATTAAAACGGAAAATGTCGGTGATTTTGCCGTTGCAGAGGTCAAGTTGTTCTGCACGGGGAGCCATGGCCACCTGTCCCACCCCTTCCCTGTGTTCCCCAGAGGGAGGGACATTCCAGCCCCACTCGTGTCCCAGGGACTGCAAGGCCAGCCCTTAGCTTGGAGGCACAGCCTCTCCCCAGCATACCCTGGCCAGCAGAGGGGATGAAGGGAGGGAAGCAGCAGTAGCCCCCAGGGCAGCAGCAGAGCCTCTTTCCTCTCTCCAGATCAATGAATGAGGTTGGCATCATCTTTCTTTATTTATTTATTTATGTATTTATTTGTAATTTTGGTGAGCAGCTCTACTTTTCTCAGTGCAGCTGAGGCATAACTGTGTTATGCCCTGCTCCGTGGGTTAAACTGCATTTTTTTTAATGAGGCAGCTATCTCCACACTGCTTCTGTTCTGCTGGTTTCCCCTTTCTGGGATCTGTCTGCTCTTTGCCTGTCCTGCTTTTCTCTTAAGTCATTGCTGAGCATTGGCTGGAAGCACTGAGCTAAGCATTAGATTTATTTTCTGACAGAGGCCCCAGTAGGAAACAGAAGTTCCCATAGTACACAGCAGCAGCTTTCTGTGAGCAGTGCTTTTCTTCTCACAGCCTACCAAGAAGTCAAAATGTGGCAAATCATTTCATCCCACCGTCTGGCCCAGATCAAGGTACTTCACCTAAATAAAAGGATGGTTCCTGCTGCCAAAGGATTTGCTCCCAGGGGTGGGTGCAGCCCCCCACGGGCTGGATGTGCCACCCAGGGGGCTGCAGGAGGAGAGGCAAAGCCACAGAGCCCTCCCTGGACCATTCCTTGTGCTCATCCTTCATCACTGCAGTGCTGAGCCCATTCCCTCTGTCCCAGTGGGGGCACAGGGTGGCACTGGGGGGTTTGGGGTGCAGCTCTGGGGTTCTGCCCCTCTCCCAGCCCACAGCTGTACACCCGGGGCTGCCTCTGCTGCATCAGCTGTGTCAGTAAGCCTCCCTCCTGCCCCAGAAACAGCCACAATCTCCTCTGTGTGTTCCTAGCTCAGAAAAGGCTGATTCATTCTCTGAAGCAGATTAATTACTTCTGCTATTTAGAAAAGAAAAAAAAAAAAGTGATAAATCCTTTAGAATTGGTCGGCTTAACTTTCAACTGTGTGCACGATGCAGTGAAGCAAATCTGCTCTGAGCTAGAGCAAAAGAGTTCACACAAAGTAAGAAACTGGGGGTTACAGTATTTGTAATATTGTAATTTGTAACTGTGGGTTACAATTTGAAATGTCATATCAGCAGTAGGCTCTGCAATTTAAAAAGTATTTGTGAATGTGTCTTCTTTACTTATATGACAAATGGTGCAAATGTGAGCTGGTGAACTGGGGAACAAATGTTTTTATTCCCTGATACGTTTTATAACTTGTTTCCTTTCTGGTTTGTGTCATGCCAATGTGGCAGCCAGCTCCCTGAGTAGCTCTCGTCTGAAGCCTGGCTGAGTTGCTCCATTTCTCCCTTGGAAGGCTGCTTTCCAGCCTGCCTGGCTGTGCTCACTTGTTTATGCACTGATGGGCTGTAGTTCCCCATTTCAGAACAAGCTGTCCAATATTCATGAGTTATTTTATATTTACCCAGTCCTGAGGCTTCTTTTGTAAGCCTGGGGATAAATTCTGAGTTTTGTTGTTTCCATTACTGGAAATGGACTAAACCTCCACAAACATTACCAAGCCTTAAATAAGGCCTTTATTTATCTAGAAGGGAAGGGAAAGGACGAACACAAAGCTAAATTGATTTACAGCCTGTAATTCCCAAACCCCTGGTCTGATAACACTTATAAGAAAGCAAGCCATATGTGTCGGGATGAATCACTTATAGAATTATATCTTAATATTCATTGTATATTAACTTATCAGACAAATATAGTGATTTTCCTCTTGAAGATTAATGACAGCCACATGTTCAGCTGGCATAAAGCACTGCAACTCTTTGGACTGTGCAAACCTGAGGATATGATTGAACAGCTGATTTCTCTGGAAAGAGCAAAACAGTATCTAAAGTGATAAGGAAAAACTGAAGAAGGTCAAAATGATAATCATAAGATAATCCTGCATGTCTAGTAAGGTCATTCTGACCAAGCCTGAGACCTTTCCCATTAATCCCAGTTGGTTGGGTCATACTAAAATCTCTTCACGTTAATAGGAAGACTGAGCTAGAACTGGAAAGTTAGTATCTAGGAGGACAATTTTAGATCTTCTCAAAACATAATGAATAGCATAAAGAAAGCTTAAGCCCCTTAATGTTTTAGGATTACTGTGTTATAAAATAGGCTCTTCAAACTTTTTTACCCAGCAGTAGAGAAAATACTCTGAAGGCATCTTTGGAGTGGATTAATGTTGAAATCATGCTAAACCAGCCTTCTTCAAGCATTTATTTTAAACAGCTCAAATGCTTAACTTCTTGAATTAGCAGCTGAGCAGGTTCTCTGATTACCCTTGGTAATGTTCACATTCACACAAGCATGCAGGAAAGTGCCTGGCAGTTTCTGGGGCTGTTCTCCTTAATGTGTGCAATAGTGCTTCGCCCATGCCATTAGGAATCCTGGCTATGGTCAGCCTTATCTGAACAAAACCACTCAGGATGTTTGCATTTGGGCTGTTCACCAGATGAGATACCAACCCCTGTGATTCAGCAGCAGCTGAATGGAAAAACTGATCCGGAATCACATTTGCAACCTGTTTGGAGAACAGCTGGAAAAACACTTCCCCGTTCTGTACCATTGTGGTGTCTTGGTAGCTTTGTTCAGAAGGGGTGTCTGTAAATCTGGGTCTGGGCAGCTCTTTGGCTTAGTGATGGCCTCAACCTTTTCCCCTGTGGACCTCCAGCATCAAACTGGTTTCCAGGGAAGAGCTGCTGCCTGCCTGAAGATCTTCACCCTTGTGCAGGTGAGGAGGGTTTGTGCTTGTGCTGGAAGGATACAGCTAAACCCTGGACAGGACCTGCCTGCCTCTCTCCCTCTGGAGCAGAGCTCAGAAGGTTTTTTTTTCTGTAATAACCTCTTCTTGCTGCTGCAGCACCAGCATGTGTGCCAGGGAGCAGAGTTCAGCTGCCTGGCACCCTCCATCCTGGCAATGCCTAAGCAGTTCCCCTTAGCACAGGTGCAATATATGTATGCAGGATAAAGAAACAGTAAATATTAGGCTTTTTACCTATGCTTAGGAGCACATACATCCTTTAGAAACCTGCATGTGGGTCTGTGCTCTGGGCAGAACTGCTGGTGCAGTTCGGAGTTTTGGCAGAGATTTTTGTCAACACCTTTCTAAATTAAGCTCCAAGTTCCTCACAGTTTGTGGTTTAATCTCCTCAGGTGGAAGCACCCTCCCCAAAACAGGGTGTTTCTTTCTTGCAGAAGCTTCCTACCAAAAGAACTGCAGAGCAAATGTTATGGATGTTTTAAGCAGATCGACCCCATTAGACACAGAGTTCCCAGAAATATGCTACTGGCAGTAGCAGAGTCCTTTATTTTTGTTATCTGAAGTATTCATCAGATAAAGACTACTTCAGAAGGCTTTTTTTTTTTTTCTCCTTTTAACATCCTCTAAAGTGAATGCAATTCAGCTGCAAAGCAATCAGAGAGCTGGTCTGTGACAAGAGAGCTGGAGGGATGTCAGTCTTCAAGGAGAGTAAGGAAATTCAGTAAGAGCCAGCAGCAGTCAGCTCTGCAGCTCCTGTCGTGCTCCTATGGTTTCCTGAGGATGCCCAAATGTCTGCTCCCCACAAGGGAACAAACTGGCTGCTGTCACTGTGGCAGGTCATCATTAGTTCACCCCATTTACATCCCAGTAGCTCTTCTGGCATCTCCTGCTGCCCCCAATGCATAAGGTCGTGTTGCAAAGGCCAGATGCTTTGTGGGCAGGGGAAGAATTTGACTCTGCCCCTAAATTTTATTTTGCTCTCCCCCTAAATTTGTATGTCTTTACCCATGCCTAAATCCTCTTCAGTGCTATTTCAGCACTTCGACACTGGTCCTTCTGCTTACTTAACTCAGAATTCAGTTCTCAGATGAACAGAGAAATTGAATTATCCAAGTTAATTTCCCTAATTTTTCCCCTGTAGACATGTAGTTATTATCAGTGGCCCCATAGGTGCCAGAGTACCCAACAAAATCCATCGCAGAGATGCAGAGGTGAATATTGTACCTCGGATTCTTGAATGCTGTCTGTGCTGATGTTTAGTGATTTCGAGGGAGTGATAGGAGGCATTTTAGGTAGGATCACATAGAAAGAGCCATTGCAACAGACCTCTGGCTGGCTCACATCTCTCTGCTAGCCCAGAATGAGCTGGGTGTCCCCTTTCCAAAACCCTTGACATGACTTCCTGGAAAAGACACTGGCATGGAAATAAATTTGTCACAGAAACGTAGAGCAGTGAGAAGACACTGATTATTGTAATTAGAAATAATCTAATTCCTAAAGGCAAATGGGTTGTATTTGTGTCTGTCTAATTGGATTCCTGAATTTTGTGGACCATCCACGTGGGCAGTGAACCATTGTACTGTGATTGAGAGGCAGCAGAGTGATACTCAAAAAGTAGAGGGTCTTAGCTGTAATTTACCTAACATGGGACTAAACTCTTAGTTCTTGATGTAATCTATTTGATTTTGGTGTAGTTACTATTCAGGGGACCACCAAATCATCTGCTAGAAAATTTGGTAAAATTGGGCTGATTTGCTGGGGGAAAACCTCTCTCTGAGCAACTTGAAAGTTCAGGTCGATGTGGCCTGCAGGGGAACAGTACAGCCTGAGAGCTGGTTTTCCTGCTTTTCAGCCCAATTTCTCCACTTCTTCTTTTTTGCTCTTTTTTTGTTTTTTTTTTTTTTTGGGGGGGGGGCGGGGCGGTTTGTGGTGTTTTGTTGGGTGGGGTTTTTTCATGTTAGAAATGAAACCTTTATAGAAGGAGAAATATTTCTGGAATTTCTCAGATCCAGCTTCAGATGAAACCTGATGGGACCTGATTGATAACCTTTTACATTGGTTTTCAAAGACAGGAATTTTCACCATCACAGTCCTTTCCTTGCAGGATTTTTTTTTCTCTTAAGTTTTATTTTTTCTGCTAAAACCTGCTGTGAGCCTGGTCCTGCTCCCAAGAACCAGATTAGCAACTAATCTTTTGAGGACTTGGGGATTACACTTCAGGAGTGCATGAAATGTAAAGGGACATTCATTTGTTGTTGTAAAACCCATCTTGAATTAACAAGTCGTGGATTGTACGGACACACCCCCAGTGTGTTTCCTATGGCAGGATGGGGAATTATGCAGAGTCATTTCCCTGGACATTACATTGTTATGGTGAAACTGTTTTAATTAGAAAGCACGTGGGCAATTTGGTCTCTTAAAGCCCAACTGAATTTGGACCAAAGGGCAGACAGATCAGTATATTTCTAATACTGGTGCTCATGTACACAAGGGTTGAGTTTCCCACCTAAGGCAGGAAGATTCTTGATGTGGGTTCCAGCTTTTGATCTGGGAGGTTCAGTTCAGGGTAGAGCCTCACAGAGTAAGAAATAAACATTTGAAGCCTAACTGCTACCCCTGAGCCAGGCAGGAGGCCTGTGCTGAAATGGGCCATGCTGAAATATTCACAATTTAATAATGACTGGGTTTCAGTTAACACCTCCCAAGAGGCTGAGTGGATGCCTTTTGCAACTGTGGCTCACAAACTAGTTTTCACATGAAATATCAACTAGAAAGGCACAGAGATGTTTCCTGTGAAAAAAGAGTTTTAATGTCTTCAGAGCCTGCTCAGCCCATAAAAGCTGGGCTGGACTGAAGCTCAGCAGGACCTTAGTGGTGCCCGATGAGAGCAGAATTCTTGTCATCAATCCCCTGCTCAGAGGACACTGCCTGAGCTGCCAGCCTTTGCTCTGTGGCCCCTCTGCCAGGGTGGGCAGCCTTGGTTAGACATCATCATTATTTTAAGCTGTCCTGGTTCCTCCAGCATTGCAAAGATCTCTGAGGTCTTGCACTGTTTAAAGCTCTGGTGCCACAAAGCCGGGAAACCCAGCACAGCTTATGCAAGATGCAGGGGGCTGTCCCCACCCACAGCCCTGCTCTCCATCCCGCCACCCTGACCACCCTGCATCCTCTTTTGTCCTTCTCATTGTTCTTCCTTTCCTTTGCCAGATCATTACCCTGCTTTGGTCATTTCCCTGCTTTGAGTCACCCCATGCCAGGAATGCTTTTTCATATCGGCCCAGACATGGAGTGGGGGGCAAGGCTCCCACCTTCCCAGCCACCAGCACAGGGTGAATGAGAACAGTGACAAATGACATGCAAATGCCTTCCCTGGAGGCTACAGAAAACTCACTTCCTTGCACTTTTCTGAAGAGTGGTATTTGCATACTATCAGACACTGACATCCTGTTGAACTTTCTTAGAGTGTGCAAACTGTAGAGATACTCCTTTGGGGATTTACACGATGTTTGGTGGAGAGGAGAAAATGAGCTGGCTGGGGAAGAGAAGACTCACACAACTGGTTCAGAATATCCTTCCATGTGAGAGAGACAAGGGAATAATTTGGCTGCAGCTCTGAGGTAGGAATTCTTCCCTCTGACAGTTTTCTCTGTCCTCTTGGCATCCTGTGGAGGTTTTTAAAAACATCAACCAAAAAAAAAAAAAGTCAATAAAAGGGTTTTGGCTCTCATATCTGCTTGTGTGACGCTTCCCACAGAGCAGAAGCCAGGAGTCTTAGAAAGTTGCCACTGCATTGTCCGTGTTGCTGGGTAACAATTTCTGCTCATCACATGACCCCAAATGATAATAATAAATTACATCCCAAAATACTGAACGGTGCTGGAATTGCTGGCAGATGGAGCTGCTGCCTCTGCCTGAGTGTGTGGGCACTGGAGCAGGGGAGTCTCCAGACCCACCTTACTCCCAGAGTTTTCATGGGATCTGGACCCAAGTCCCATTCCTTTCTGGCTGGAGTTAGGATGCCCCCCCTGGCTCCCATGGCCTGCTGACAGCAGCACTGGGGAAGGACCAGGGTGCAGCACTGGTGGCCCCATTTGGTGCAGCACAGCTGGGGGCTGGCACCCTGTGCATGGGGCCAGTGCTGGCCACCACCTCCCATCCCTCCAGTGGAATCCACTGTGCCTGCCAGGGTCTGTGGTAGCATGTGAGGGTGCCCAGGGTTCATACCCACCATGGAAAGCTTCTGGGACTGCTTTGTCTGACTTGGCACTCACACAGATAAGCCAGTCTCCCCCCCAGTGACAGTGGTCATTACAGGAACAAAATCTGACAGCTGCACCACTCTGGTTTAAACCTGGCTCACCACGTTAATGGAAGTGATTACTGAGTGTCTTCACACTTACAGTAACAAAGAGTGGTTTCAAACCCATTTGAAGCTAAGTTTGTGGATCCTTTCATATAAATAAGGGTTTAGAGGTCACTGAAGATCCTGACACATACATTCTTGAGCATCTCTCTTGAGCTTCATTTGTTTATGGTCCTTTAGCAGTCCAGTGAGAAATTTGTTCATTTACTGAGGAAGAAGGCCCTGGTGACTTTTGTTTACTGGTGGGGTTAAACCTGGTGTAACTCCACTGCTACCAATACATATTGAATGGACACATTTACCATTCTGTGAGACATCACAAAATACTGTAGCTTGTGTTTGTCCAGGAGAGAAAAGCTGTGCTGGCACAGATTCCTGATAGTGGTGAATGGGACTGAATCAGAACAACATTCATTATTTTTAAAAGAATAAGCTATACTGGCAAAATACATACAAATTTATACCAATATGGCCACTCTTTGTCTATGCACTGAAGTCCTTTCCTGGGAATTTGCTCCCAGCAGAAGCCAATGCCAGCCCTGTGCCAGGCCCAGTCAGAGGGTGGGTGGCACAGTTCCTGCCCACCAGCTGCAGCAGGGTGTGTGTCCATGCTCCCTCATTTCCTAAAGACAGAATATTCCCCATGATGGTTTGCAGCACTGCTGAGGCCACGGCTGACCTGGGCTGTGTTGTGAGAGCTCCTGTAGGCTGTGCCAAAGCAAAGCACAGTGTGCCAGAGACCTCATGAACTTCCTCAGTACTGAAGAGCAAGAGTGGGCACTCATTCCAAAACATTTTCATTTTCTGATCATAAATCACACATTCTGGCCTCTGACACAGGTGATCTGCAGAATATGTAGATCTAAAGACTGCTGAGGCTACTGGCCATGGCAGCAGAAGGATGGAGCAGCACTTGGTTTGCATGCTGGGGCAGGGTCTGTTGTGCAAACCGTGCCTTTGGTTTGCTCGCCTGAATTTCCCACCGTGTCCTTATCCTCAGCTGCCCTGGGAAACTGGGAATGCTGCTGGTTCCTGCAGACACCAACGGGCCCACACCATGGGGTCAGGTTGGTGTCTAAAACAGAGATCTGTGGCTTCCCCCAGTTTGTCTTGGTGCATGGGAGGATGGTTTGTTGGCCTTTATGTGGGTGAGCTCTTCCAACACTGCATGGGAAAACAACGGCACAAATGAAAGCAAAAGGAGAGGGGAAGGAAACACATCACACTTCAAGAAGGGATTTTGGAAAGCACAAAGCCAGGATGTTGTTTCTTTATAGGGACTGAGTATTCTGACATGTTGCAAAATACAAAGGCTTGGCATATGCCCAGCAGCAGAGGGAAAACTGGAACTACCCAGAAGTGAAACCTGTCATTAGCAGCCAGCCAGGCAGAACAGGCTCCTGAGTGCCAGGAACAGCATGGAAGGGAAGGGGACCAGCAGCATAAAGGAGCTTTTCTCACCCTGCCAGCCTTGTGGAGGGGAGCAGAGGGCTGTGGGGGCAGCATGTGGGATTGGGATGCTCCCAGAATTCTTCAAATGAGCTGCTGTTCCCCCTCACACACACCAGCCATAAAGTCTCGTTCTTCTGCATAGGCAGTGGGTCTGCTCCCCAAAAAATCAGAATAGTTTTGACCTGCAGTTTTTCTCCCTTTCGTTTTCACTCAATTATACTTAGCTGCCCTGAGAAATCTCTTTTTACATGTCCTCCCCAGTCCTTGCTGTGATCCGTGTCGTCCTGGAGGCATGCAATAATTTAGACTGAAAGCTGTGCTGTGCAGCTCTGTTCTCCACAGCTTCACAGGATGGAGGAAGTATTGATGTGCCCTGATTTATCTCCCACAGATGTCATCTCCCTAGGAGTGGACTTGAAGGACAGAGAGGCACAGAAAACTGAATCTGGGAAGCACCTGATTTAGAAAGAAAGGAGGAGGAAATTTTACAGACCAGGTTGGATGTATGCAGAGAACGTTATAACTTTGCAAACCCAGTGATCCAAGGAGTTGGCACCATGAATTGTGATGTTGCTATTGCTACGTGCAAGAACACAAGCCCTCAGGATACCTTTATGTTTCCCAAAGGAATCTCCTAAAATTAAGAGTACTTTTACATTGATGCTGCTTTAGACCTTACAGCAACCTCCCAGTATCTGAAGGGAGCCTACAGGGAAGGCAGAGAGAGACTTTCCATCAGGAACTGTAGTGACAGGACAAGGAGTAATGGGTACAGCTTGAAAGAGGGGGAAATTTTTTACTGTGAGGGTAGCTAGCCACAGGTTGCCCAGGGAGGTTGTGGATGCCACAGCCCTGGCATCCAGGCCAGGCTGGATGGGGCTTTGAGCAACCTGGTCTGGTGGGAGATGCCC
Organism: Sturnus vulgaris; assembly: GCF_052056855.1. NCBI lineage: Eukaryota > Metazoa > Chordata > Aves > Passeriformes > Sturnidae > Sturnus > Sturnus vulgaris. The sequence continues at coordinate 39,966,022 of NC_142248.1, forward strand.
TTGCCCATGGTAAGGGGGATGGGACTAGAGGATCTTTAGGGTCCATTCTAACCCCTTAACATTCTGTGATTCTCCATCATAGCTAACCAACCTCTGAGGGTGAGAAGATGAGCAGAGGATTGCAGTTAAGACACAGATGTGGCACTTGGGGACATGGTTTAGTGATGGGCTTGGCAGTGCTGGGTTAATGGTTGGACTTGATGATCTTAGAGGTCTTTAATTTAACCTAAAGTATTCTTTGATTCTTGGTTGAGGCTGTGAGTGTCCCCACAGCAGCAAGCACAGACTCACTGTCAGGTTGTGCCCAAGGGAGCAGCACCCAGCCCCAGTGCTGAGCAGGCAGCTGGGGAGGCAGAGCATGGGTGCTGCAGGCATGGTCAGACACAGGGTCTGGGGACATTGCTGCCACCATCAGAGCCCCCTCTCTGCCCTGGGAAACAAAAAGCAAAGCTCCCCATGGCCTTCTGCTGGCAAGAGGTGAGGTGTATTCAGCTGTCCTGTCCGGTTTTGTCAGAGCACTTTCCTTCCCTCAGCCAGCATAGTCTAAATAGCCTCTGTGAGCCAGCTAGATAGATGTGTTCCATTTCAGTCCTTGTCTGTCTCACTCTGCTGAGATCATTTACCTGCTAACAAGCTCCTGTGGTCAGAGATAAAAGGCAAAACCAGCAGCCCTTTAAGGATGTATCCGAACATCTTTGCAGCACTTTGCTTCATGGAAAATATGGAAAGATCTTGCATTCACAATATATCACTCATATCTGTGTTTGTAAACAGATTTATCACGCCATCTGCAGAGTTGTATTGCCATCTCCTCCATATTCATTTCCTTTCCATTTATATAGTACAGCTCCTGTTTATTTTATTTCCTTTTTACAATTAGATACATTAGCTACCTTTATCCTTTCCTACAAAAAGAGTGCACTCTCTGTGGGGAATATTTAATCAATCCAGTTTGTTCATTTTAGTGCATAAAAACACAAGCCAGGACTGTTTGGAGAGGTGCTACCCGGTTCTGTTTCTCATCTTTTCACATCTGTGCAGAGCAGGTGGGAGGGAAGGATAATTCACAACAAATCTGCTGGTAAACAGGATGCTCTTTCGGTATTTCCTGTCTCCTGTTGCACTGGTGGAGCTTAATTTTCAGGAATCAGCTAAGCCTGAGGTCAATAATGCTGTTGTAATTTCTCTGACTTGCTGTAGCTGTTACAATTTAATACAAATACAATATAATGAGGCATTCATACATCTGGGAGCAAAAAGTCAGCCTGCTGTGTTATCTGGCTGGATAAGAAATGTTTAGTCGTGTTCAAATGAAAAAAGTGATTTGCTGAGTATAAAAAGAAGTCACACAAGAGAAGTGCAGCCGCTTCTGCAGCCCCATGGGCTGGCCAGCACCCAGGTGACATGGTCCTCAGAACTGCCCTGCACTGAAGGTCCAGCTTGACCCCAGCACTGGAAAGGGATGGCTGGGCTCCATGCACAGTGTGGGGGGGAATCTGGCTGCAGGTGGATCTCTCCAGCCCCATGTCTGTAGATCTGCAGCCACCATGACTGGTGAGAGGTGTAGGATGCTGCCCCATCCTCAGGGCTGTGAACCTGAGGCAGGAAACTTCTGCTTCTCTCCCTCCAGTGAGGAAGGATTTCTCTTCTTTGCATCAAGCCTAACCCAAATTCCTGGGCTTGAATACAGGGGAGGGACTGGGGTTGACTAATCCCAACAAGAATTTTACCAAGAGTGAGTAAGGGCTCTGGGCTGCAGGGAGTGATGACAAATCTTGGAAACTCAAGCCTGTGCTTTGGCAGGGAGGTTTGTTTGGGGATTGGTTGGGTTGGTTTTTTTATGATCCTTTTTATCACTTTTCAGCTGTACAGTGTGTTCTCAGATGGTATATTTGCCACTTCATGTTTTTGGATCGTGACCATCATTTTTTCAGCTAACAGAACAGGGAGCAACTGGGTGCTTGGCCAGCTTCTTTCCCACTGAAGCAAAAGAAAACTCTGCAAGAGGGTTTTTCCAGAGCTCTCTAAATGGATTTTCTGTCACCATATCCTGCTAACTCTTCCACCCCTCTGACCTCTCAATGCAGGCTTTGATGCTGTGAGCTGCCAGAAAGTCCCACTACCACATTTTCTCAGGGAAATTTTTCAAATGTCCTACCCCATCACACTTTACATCTTTCCAAGAGGCATATTTAGGCCTATAACATCATGCCTGTCACTAATCAGTAAGCAAATCTTTTGGCTGTATATTTGCCAAGGAGAGATTGCCAAAATGACTCTGGGTAAAACAGAAGCCGTCAGCTCTGCTGTGGGGAAGAAGCCAGGACCTTTCTCAGTGGTACAGTCCCCAGGAAAAATCACAAGGCAGGCTTTAAAATGAAATTTTTTCCAACTAGTGTAAAGGGTCCATCCTTTATCTTTCCTTTCCGGGAAAAAAAAAAACCCTTCCAGAGATTACTTAGTTAGATTTTTCAAGCATTTTCTCTAGTCACTGCTGGGCTAGAAAGCCTTGTGCTCGAGCTGGGAAGGGAAAATAGGAGTCTCCCATAATCCCTTCAGTCCCCTAATTGCTGAGTTTTGGGGCCAGCTGGCCCCAGCTTATTTTGAGCTCTGTGCAGGCTCAGCAGCCCAGGGGAACAGAGGTACTGGTGGTGTGGCAGGACGAGGAGGTAACCTCAATTTTTGTGGGGCAAACTGTCATCTATGGGAGCAATTCAACGTAAAACAGAATCACAGATTCGCAGAATATTCTGAGTTGGAAGGGACCCACAAGGATCATCAAATCCAAGTGAACAGCCCATATGGGGATCAAATCCACAACCTTGGCATTATTAGCACCATGCTCTGACCAGCTGAGCTAATCTCAGTGGCCAAAACGATTGCATGCAGCTTTGAAAAGGACCTGCATTGTATGACTTGATCCCTGTGAGTCTGAAAAATAATAATCCTGCCTAAAACCATAAAATCTGGCACCAAGAGTTACACTTGGCCTTGCACTTTCTCTGTTCTGCATCAGTTCCTGGCCTTCCTTGCTGCTGATGGCTGGCTGGACAGGCCATGTCCTCCAGGGAGAGGGACCATTGCTCCTCATCTCCAAAAAGGTACTCTGCTGTTTTCATAGGCAACCTCCTGCTGCTGTACCTGCCTCACAGCCTGTCAGGCTCTCACATTATCAGGCATAAATACCATGTGTACAAACACATTTGCTATTACAGCAGACAGGAAGGGATTAAGTGAGTGCTATAAAATTAACCTCAACATCAGTCAAAAGAAACAAAAGCAAAAAAGGAACAGGGTAATCAGATGCTCTTAGGAACAGGATATGCTCAAAATGATTTCTCCATCCCATTACAAATGCTTAGAAACTGCACAGCCTCTCCAGCACAGTGAGATTTTGAAGTGGTTTAATGGGCATTAGGTGTTCAGAGCTGATAATGCTGTTCCCAACCTTATTCTTTCACTGCATGAAAATAGGTAGTGGCAATTGACTGGTGTAAATTGGCTACTTTTAAAGCTGTATTTGGTGGTTTGAATGTGCTAAAAGTCTCTCCACAGTCTTCAGAGCCTGAATGTAATGTGTGTGGTTAAGGTGGGGATATATTGAGTGTCTTCAGCAAAGACTGGTTGCAGTGTGTGCCCTACATGCTGGAGAGCTGGGACCACCTGCTGTAATTGAGCTTTACATCCCAATTGATGGAGAAAAAGCAGGATAGTTTTTGGTCATTCCAGACAAACTTCTCACTTTATCTTTTCTTTTTCTTTCAGAACAAACCCTTCATGATGTCAATCAAAAAGGAAGGTGCCCACAAGAAGTGGGCTGCCCTGAAGGAGAAACTGGGACCCCAGGAGACCGACCAGTCAGAGGCCAACCTGGAAAATGCAGAGCCAGAGCTGTGCATCCGCCTCCTGCAAATGCCCTCCGTGGTGAATTACTCCGGGCTGAAGAAGAGGCTGGAGAACAGCGACGATGCCTGGATGGTTCAGTTCCTGGAGCTGTCTGGGCTGGATCTCCTCCTGGAGGCCCTGGACAGGCTGTCTGGGCGAGGAGTGGCCAGGATATCTGATGCCTTGCTTCAGCTCACCTGCATTAGCTGTGTGCGAGCAGTCATGAACTCCCACAAAGGCATAGAATACATTGTGAGCAACGAGGGCTACGTCAGAAAACTCTTCCAAGGTGAGGAGACATCTTCATCCATCACGTGGGGCATCAGGAGGGACACTTTCCTGTTGCTTATCCTCCTGCCCTGCGGCAGGATAGTTGGAAATGGATGGTCACAATGGATTAATGAGGTTGTTTTCGTCTTTGAAATAAAACTGCCATGAAATCATAATGCCTTTGCCACCCGGTGCTATTGCCACACAAATACTGTCATAGTTTACTGAGAAGCTGGGGATAAACCCAGCCTTGTCTGTATAGAGGCATGAGAAATCTTCAGCACCTTTGGTTGTCAGCAGACACTTGCTATTCAGTCTTTGAGAGCCCCAAGGGCAGAAGAGAGGAACTGAGAGGGCTTGGAGTCTTGTAGCCCATAAAGAGCAGGGAAAGTGGCATGTTTGGACTCACAAGAGCCTGCTCTCTGTGCTGCTCACCCTGCTCCTTCTGGAAGATGGTGGGTAGCACCACTTACATTCTCCTGCCATTCACTTGGCTCCTTTTTGGCTTAGAAATTCATCTCGTAGAACTTACTGTGCAGCACTTAATGGTGCTGGTGCTGGAAGCATAACTTCTGTGCTGCTCCACAGAGATTGCAGCTGTACCCAGAAACCCTTATTAATAGCTTTTAAAAATGCATTTACTCTGAAAGCTGACTATGTTCCTCTCTTCACCCTAAGTTTTCTTATATAAAAGAAATTCTTTCTTCTATATAAAAATGGACTTGGCATTTTTGTACTGTGAAAACAGGGGAGTATCCTGGATTTTACAGTGTTGGAGCTCCTTTGTGCTTTAATATAGGAAAAATAAGAAAGCTTAATGCACTCCTTCCCAGCTACCAGGGCTCACAGAGAAAGAGTAGTGCAAAAAGGGAATACATGGGGACCCATTGGAACAATTTCTCTATCTCCTATGCATATTGAGCTTTTCTGCACTAAAAATAAGAGTCATTAATCAAAGAAAATTGTTCATCTGCTGTTCTAGAAAATACCCATATGTGAAAATGGGAAATAAGTTTTGTGAGCACTGAAAAATTTTGACTGCTCTTGCAGCATGTCACTAGGACATGGAAAAGATGAACCAAAATGCCAATGAGATACCTGTAGCATTTACTGTTCCCACTAGGAGTTACCATCACATAGTGTTGTTTGGATGGGATACCTGTACATTAAGAAATTTCTCTTCCCATCTTCCATTATAATGAGTCCCCTCCTTCAGTCTCTTTTCTACTACTGCTCATAATCCATGTAGCAGAAGACACTGAGATTCAGAACATTAATGTAATTATAAATTCTGCTTTGTTTTCTGTTTTCCCTACAGCACTTGACACAACTAATGTCATGGTCAAAAAGCAAATATTTGAGCTCCTGGCTGCACTGTGCATTTACTCATCAGATGGCCACTCTTTGGCTCTGGATGCCTTGGACCATTACAAGGCAAGTGTTTGGTTGGAGCAGGAGGAATGGCTCAGCTTTGATCCATGCAGACAGATCCATGTACCACAGAAAAGGGTGGGAAAAATGTTTATTTTGCATTGTTTTGGTAAGAGAAGTAGGGGCTTATAAAATGAAAGCTGTAGGAAGTTTTGTGTGGTCAGTGTAGGTCTCTGGTGCTGTTCTGTGACTTGTGTGGACAGATGACTGCCAACCACAAGGTGCATTATGACAGCAAAAGCACCACCAGATCAGCAGAATAAATGGTGCCACATCCACAGGTTTCAGTGCCCATGAGCTCAGGTACATACATCAGTTACCAGAAAGCACAAAGGGATCCAAGAGATGTTTTCAATGACTTTCTCTGCCAACCAGCCCCTGCTCCATAATGGGGGACTTCTGCTTTTACCTGTGTCTTCCTGTCCTGTGCACAGTGGGATAAACTGAGGATTTCAGATGCCAGTTCCATCTGATAACCTGCACCCCAGTCATGGGCATTTATGTCTATATAGAGCATTCTTGCCATAATATCAGTTCTGTTACCAACAGAGTGTGAAGAACCAGCAGTATCGATTCAGCATCATCATGAACGAGCTCTCCAACACAGACAATGTGCCCTACATGGTGACACTGCTGAGTGCTATCAATGCCATCATCCTGGGGAAAGAAGAGCTAAGAACAAGGACACAAATCAGAAATGAGTTCATAGGTAAGAATGTTTGTTACACCTCGCCCTGGAGAAAGTCAGTTACCAAGTGGGTTTTTTTCAGATGTAACCATAAGGTGCCTGAAGAGGCTAGGGAGCAAAACTGCAAATATTAATTTTCTTCTTTCTTTTGACCTTTATTCTCAACAACCTTTCTGTCAACAGATTTTTTTAACTTTTCTGCTTTCCCATAGCTTTGATCTTTTCTGGAATCCCAGCAGCACCTGAGCTTCTTCAGAACATTTCTATAACCAATCATCTTATGTGGTCACATTTCCATATATTGCAACTACTTGTAAGAGTTGATAAAGTTCCTTCACTCTGTGTCTACTCAGTTGAGCCACAGAGGGTGTCCCATGGTTCAGAAGTTTTTCCAACTGCTAGAATCCCAGGCTCCTAGGTACCATTGTTGGGATTCACTCACATGCTGGGCACATCTGAGTTGGTGAGCCTGGGCTCCATTTCTCTCCATGGAGATCAAGGAACATTTGAGCGTATCAGACTGATTTTAGATATCTCAAGTGACTGAGTGACAAGTGACACTCGTGCCCCAAAAGTGCCTGTGTCCCTCAGTAACCCCAGGGGACTGTGCAGTGATTCCCACAGGTGCTGCAGATGTGTGCTGTGGTGTCTCATCATTTACCAGATGACTCTACCTACTTTGATAGATCCATCTGAAGATATTTTCACTTTTTCTCGCTGCAAAAAGTGTTTATAAGCATACATAAAGATCATAGCAAATAAGTACCAAGTGGGTCATAATTCAACTATATTTATTTTTTCACCTGCCAGGGCTTCAGCTGCTGGATGTTTTAGACAAGCTAAGGTAAGGATCTCTACTTATTTTTTTTTAAAATGAGATTCACAGTGAAGTAGATGTGGAAACTTAATACTTACCCAACCTTCTGTTGTGTGAAGTGCAGTGTGCCTGGGTGGAGTGGACCATGCTTGTATGCACCCATTCCATGGGAGCTAGAGGCATTTGGCCAGTGTTAAGAGGCTCTTGCCAACAACAGTGTCACAGGGACAGCTGTTGGCACAGATGGCATGCACAGAGGCTCTGGGCACAGATGGAGTAGCAGTGTCCTCATTGAGGCTGTTTCAGACTGAATCTGAAGCAATGCAGTGGGCTCACTGAGCAGCTCACTGTGTTCAAAACCACTTCACTGCTGCTGTTGGTCCCAGAAGCATCCAACTAAAACAATATATTAATGCATATCTAAATGTAATTTAAAAATTATTTTCCATCAGAAACATGTGTGATAAATTCTATAATGCCGTTTATGTGAGTTGCAGTTACCCATGTAACTGGAATTGCTCCATCCAGCACCATAAAAATTAGGGAAGAGATCTTTTCAGAGAACAGCAACTGTAAAATTCTGACACTGAGTGGTCTTGAGAGTACTGAAAAAGTCAGCTTTAGAGTGTCTGTGTTTTTTTATAAATCCACTATTGAGTAACAGAGAAGGTTTTTCAAACAGAAACATCTTTGGAATATTTTCAGTTAGTCTTGACTTTAAAAGAATAAAGGTGGCAGCCTGATTTCCAAAAGGTCAGAATGCCATTCTGTTGCTACAGCTCCAAGGAGAATTCCATAGCAAGCCTATACTGGGCCAGGTTATGCCATGAGAAGTCCCATTCCTTTGTATGTGTTGATTGTAGGAAGAGGTACATTCAGTTGAAGAAAGGATGCACTGATGGCATCTCATCCTTTATAAATAAGGCAAAGTTGGATACTGTCTATACCAACTGACTGAGTCTGAGAGGCAAAGAGATAAAAGGCATTTAATGAAAACAATAATCTGAAAATTAGTGAAGGGCTCTCCAATGAAAAGGAATGCTGTAATATTGCAGAGACATCGAGGAGGAGGATCTGCTTATCCAGTGTGACACATTTGAGGAGTTCAAAATAGAGGATGATGAGGAGTTACTAAGGATATGTGATGGGATAAACATGAATGATCATCATGAGGTCTTTTCATCTCTCTTCAATAAAGTAAGTTGCTGCTCGTGTGGGGTGTGAGGTCACACAAAGGCCAAGCGGATCCACTTTGCTCAGAACCAGCCTTGCTGTGACAGAAGCTGCTCTGTCTTCCAGGTGAGCCGCTCTCCAGTCTCTGTCCAGCTGCTGTCCATCCTCCAGAGCCTGCTGCACTTGGAACCATCTCACCATTCCAGCCTCCTGCTGTGGGAGTCCTTGGATGCCGTAGTGAACAGAGCCCTTTTACTCGCCAATGACAGTAAGAATGACATATCCATCCAGCCTTGCACACCCCCCTTGTTTTCTATTGTGGCATAAAAGTCTTTCCCCAATGTGCAGGAAATAATCTGTGGGACTTGGTAAGAGCTGAACAGAAGCTGGGACGAAGCTACACCTTCTGTATAAGGTCAAGTGAAGCTTCATCCATGTGGGTGGCACATTTAGCAGTGGGCTTGGGATTCCCAGTGTTGTTTGGTTAATCCCTGAGCTTTGGCTCATGGGAGTCAGTGGGAATCTGTCCTCACTGGTATCCTGCCACTGGTGCTGGCCTGTCTTGCTGGCAGGCATGCTCAAAAGTGTTTGTGGGCTGGGCACATGGGAAGGAAATTGCCTAGAAGCCAAAAGTGTAGTTGTGTAAAGTGACACCAGGAAATGGGCTCTCCCTGGCTACGGATCTGCTGCTTGATGAGGGTTGAATAGCATGAACAAGCCTGTGGGCTGATCCCTTCCCTCACCTTGACTCGTTTCTCTAGTCCAAGGGAACACAGTTGAAGAAGTCATTGAGAGGCTGCTGTCCATCAAAAAGCACCCAAACAAGCAAAAGCGAGCAGAAAACCGCCTGTCTGGGAGCGCAGCTGGAGGCGTCCAGGGGGAGCCAGAGCCATGTGCACATGCAGCTCGGTGTCCAGTGGGATCATCAAACCCCGCCAGGGCACCAGCAACATCCTCAGGGCCACTGGCCAACGAAAAGAAGATCTCGTCCTGCCAGTTCACAGCCTGCTGTGCTCTGCCAGAGAAATCTAACCCTCCCTCCAGCACTGCTCCCAACCCAGCACCTCCAGCCCCACCACCTCTACCCTCTGGCACAGCAGCCATGAACCCCACATCCTCCATGACAAATACACCTCCAGTCCCTGGCATCCCTCCACCTCCACCCCCACTGCCTGGCATGGGCATGGGGGTTGTTCCCCCTCCTCCTCCACCATTGCCTGGCATGGGAGGTATTCCCCCTCCACCTCCATTGCCTGGCATGGTGAGCATTCCACCCCCTCCACCTCCACTGCCTGGCATGGGGGGTATCCCACCCCCTCCACCTCCATTGCCTGGCATGGGGGGTATCCCACCCCCTCCACCTCCATTGCCTGGCATGGGGGGTATCCCACCCCCTCCACCTCCATTGCCTGGCATGGGGGGTATCCCACCCCCTCCACCTCCATTGCCTGGCATGGGGGGTATCCCTCCTCCTCCACCCCTCCTTCCTGGCATGACAGGAGACCACATAGAAGCCGTGGTGGCCTCCCAGTACAGCTGCCCCCTTGGTTTGGGCAGGCCTCCCCACAAGACAGCAAAGACACCAACGCTGAGAATGAAGAAGCTGAACTGGCAGAAGCTGCCCTCCAACGTGGTGAGAGGTGGGTGCTGCTGGCATAAAATCACTGCTGCTTTAGGGGTACTTTACATTGCTGCTTTTACTTCCCAGGGGAAGAAATACTATTTTAAAGTTTGTCAGATGGGGTTGACTCTGTTTAGATACAGAACTTGCCTGATTTCCTTTACTTTTGACCCACAGAGCTGATATAAAAGTAACATGAAACTACTAATGTCATAGTAACTATTCTAACTGAATTAGTACTTTGGAATAGCTTGTTTATAACTAAAATATTCGAACTTAAGAGAAAGGGATGGGAATATTTTCCTGATTTACTATGACGTGCCTTAGGCTCTGATCTGAGTTCCCCAGACTTTTATTACCCAGCTTATCTGTGTTTGTACCTGGGTACATTAAAGTCATGAGTAAGAGTGCATGGGAGGATCACATCACATATCTCTTGATTTTTGGGTTGCATTTCCCTCTACTCGTGGATTCAAAGTGGAGCATGAAATGTGAGAAGAAGCTGGGACAAGCTGTGTCAGCTTTGTCCTAGACAAGTAAGGCATCCACTGCATGAAAGTAGGCAGAGGTGAAATCTAAATAAGGCATGTCTTCAATCACAAGAGCAGTAAAATGTTGGGATTATTTCAGTAGAGGCTTTTACAGGCATGTTAGGGTGATGATTTTATTTTAAGATATAAGAAATTGCAGTAGAAATTAATTCAGGCAGTCCTGTAGCCAGCATTATACAAAGAGACTTGTGTATAAAATGAAAAACAGAGAAGGACACAGTCAGAAAATGTCCAAGTTGTGCCTAGTCCCCCCATTAGGATGCAAGGAAGCAAAAAATAATATCAATCAGGGGACTAGAAAGAAATGTCTGAGGTCCTTGTCATGCTAATCCAGTTTGCCCACCATGGAGGAAAACACAGTTTTACAGGGAGGCATGGGGCTGTACAGCCTCTGTGTGCCCAGTGCTGCCTCCCCTTACCAGATTTAATTGCCCTTCAGGCCCTTTGAATCCCACCTGTGGCACTTGCCCCTCTTCAATAATGACCCTTTATCCAGGATTAATATGTGTTTTCTTATTTCATTCAAGTTCTGAAGAGTGTCCCTGCTAGCAGCTCACCTTGCCCCAGGTGCCAGGAGCTTTCAGGTGTCCCTGCAGCCAGTCTGAGCACTTTGTCTTTCTTTCAGAGAGCCACTCAATGTGGGCTTCTGTGAGCAGCAGCAGTGAGGAAACCATAGAGCCCAACTACAGCAGCATTGAGCAGCTGTTCTGCTTCCCACAGCCAACCCCCAAGGAGAAGACAGCAGCACCAGTGAAGGCAGAGCCGAAGGAGGTGAGGAGACCCGCCTCGTTTTTTCGAGTAAAGATCCCTGCAGACTGCTCATCTAATATGAGATATCTTCTTTTTCTTTAATGAAGATCACATTTTTGGACTCCAAGAAAAGTCTCAATTTGAACATATTTTTGAAGCAATTTAAATGGTAAGATATGGCCAGTTTTCGTGAGAGTTGACAAAGCTTTGAGCAGGTTTTGCAATATCTGGAAGGTCCTCATGAAATCTGTTTTAGCAATATGCTTTGGTGGTCCATACTGCTAATTCGTCTGATCATTCCCCATTTTTGTCCTACACTGTCTTTAAAATTCTGAATTTAGGGGTTTAGTTATGTTTTTACATACAACTTCCCCATAAGTTGGCAAAGGAGTTACATCTCCATTTTACAGATAAAGCTGTGGCACAGACTCTTAGGGTGACCTAGACTGTGAGACACACTTGGAGGTCAAATCTGTCCTCAAATCAGAGCCAATAGACAAAGGAAGAGTTCAGTTCTCTTTTAAGATAAAAAAATGCTCAGAGACAGGATCTCAGTTGCAGGATTCATCTCTGGCCTTGAGTCACTTGATCAGGGCCAGAAATAGGATTTGGGTCATAGCAGGGATCCAGGTCATTCTAAGTTAATTGTGGGGAGATACCTTTCCTTTTGGATTATTGTCGCTCTTTACTAGGGAAAGCACAGAGTGCTTGCACAGATAAATCTCTTGGTAGTGTGTGATAGTTGAAAAGTGGTCCTTGGTTGATGGCTGGCTCTGCTCCTTCTCCCTGCAGCTCCAATGAAGAGGTGACTGCCATGATCCAGAATGGGGACCGGACCAAGTTTGATGTTGAGGTTCTGAAGCAGTTGCTGAAGCTGCTGCCTGAAAAGCATGAGGTCAGGAGGAAAACAGTATCCTTGGTTCAGAGAGCTGAACACATAGTGCAACCCTGCAGTCTTGATTCTTTATTTCTCATTAGATAGAAAACCTGAAGGCCTTCAAAGAAGAGAAATCAAAGCTAGCAAATGCAGATCAGTTCTATCTTCTCCTCCTTCAGATTCCCAGGTAAGTTTGTTGGTCATGAACTTCAGCCCAAGCTGTTTCTTGATTTACCTGTGGGAAGTGTAAGTTTCCTTATAGGAATCTCACAGACCAAGACTGGTGGATATAACTGGTGGAGTCCCCCCTTCCACCTTAGAGCTATCCCTTTCCCTGTCACCCTTAGATGAAGGGCTCTTCCTGATCCAGCACCTCCTCTCCCTCTGAAGCAGCAGAAGCTGGCCCAGACTCAGGGTCAGATCTGCCCTAGGAGGCTCCATAACTTAGTGAAAGGCAGTGCCAAATGCAGTGCCAAGAGGAAACTCTTCTCTTTGCTAATCACAGTGCATCAGCAGAACCTACATTCCTGCTGGTCCTCAGGGCAAGCAGCAGCCCCTCGCCTCCCTCCACAGGACACACTGATGGTCTGGTGTGCTTGTGGTGGACAGCAGTGTTGTGGGGGGGCATGGCTGGCTGGTGGTGGGGGAAAGGGGCTGCTGGCCGAGATCCCAGGAGATCTTTATGCTGTGAATCCATCTCCACCCTTAGCTACCAGCTGCGCATTGAGTGTATGCTGATCTGTGAAGAGACCACCGTCGTGCTCGACATGATTCAGCCCAAAGCTGAAGCCATCCGGAGAGCCTGTGAAGGTATAGATGGCCTGAGCTTATTTCTGCGTCTGATTTAAGACAGGGAATTTTAACCCTCACAAAACTTCCCTGGAATTCTGCAGTGTTACAGCCCAAGCCCCAAAGAATTCCTGTGTGGTCCATTCACTGGTTTGCTGCAAATGGGATGCAGCTTTACGTATCTCCACTGATGGTCAAAGCCCTTAACAGGACCAAAGATCATTTTCTCTCACCCTCATCCCTTTTTTTCTGCAGCAGATGTATTCCTCTGGAACACTTTGAATGGTGAAGTGCTGGCAGTTCATCAGCCCTTTCAAAGAGCTGAATTTAGACAGCAGAGCTGGCCCTGCTGCAGCTAATTCATCCATCCAGCATTATTTCCCAAATTAAGAACTTCATACAGCAATTTTCTCTGCTGCCAGAAAAGCCTACCCCAAACTTCCTCCGAAAGTAGCAATGCTTTAGTATTTCCTTGCCTAGAAATGGAACCAGAAGAAAAAGGTTTTTATTTTGGGTTATAAATTGCTGATGCTTCACTATGGTGAATACACAGAAAATTTATGGAATAGATTTTGGCTTCGTGTGGCAGAAACCTTTGGTCTCACTCCTCTGAGAGCAGTATGCCCTTCTTGGCACTGCCAAGTGTCACCTATCCTACAGAGCCAGTTCCCCCAACTTCTGCTGGGAGTTTCTCCAGCTGGCATTACAGGTGTCTGCTGGGATAAATTGAAATTTCCCCCAAAGTGATTCCCCAGCAGCCCAGTTGTTCTTTTGGAGCTGTTCCTGCCTCAAAGCTGAGTGCTTCAGAAAGCACAGCACTGCAGCACCCTGTTGTAAGAGCAAGGACAGGAACTGTCCTCTTCATGTCTGGTGGATAATCACCTCCACCATGAGAGACCAGGAACAGGGTCAGTGTGTCTTAGGTTTTAGCAGCTGGCAGGTAATCATAGGGCAGTCAGAACTGGCTTCACAGCATAGCTAAATGAAGTCAGCAAGATTAAATTTGCAGCCCAGTTACCCTTGCCCACACTGGGAAACGTGATTTAGTGGAATTCAGAATCCCAATTGCAGTGCAGTTTAGGAAATGAGGCTTTTGCTTAAAAGTCCCTTATGTTTTTCAGATCTTTTGACCAGTCATCGCCTGCCAGTCTTTTGTCAGCTGATTCTCAAAGTTGGAAACTTCCTGAACTACGTAAGGACTATTTTTGTTCTTCTCCTCCCTTCATTACATGTGAATGATCTCCTTTAACGTTGTAATTTGGATGGTGATGGACACAGTAGTTACATCTGCTTTTTTTTCTCTCTTGTAGGGAAGTCACACAGGCGATGCCGATGGGTTTAAAATCAGCACTTTACTCAAACTAACAGAAACCAAAGCAAACCAAACCCGCATTACACTGCTCCACCATATTCTAGAGGTACCACTGCCAAGTCCTGCACAGTGGGGAAGAGGGAGGGTTTTACCACAGATGAAACATTTCTCCTACTCTACGGTTGGCTAATGCCACATGCTCATACTCATATCCTCCCTGGCAAGCCCCAGAGTGTCACAAGTCAGGAGCATTTGAATCACTTTGGTGACTCTGGTGGAGGCTGCTTGTGGGCACTGCTCCTTATTTTAAGACTTGCTCTGCTTCCCTCCAGCATCTTTTCCCACATGTCTGCAACTTCCTTTCATATTTGTGCAATCTGCACATCAGCAGCTGCAAACCACGGGGCACAAAGCTGTCCTGGCTCATCTGTACCCATTCAGCATTTCTGCCTTTCCATGGACTTTCCCTTTTCCTCCAGACTGTGCTCAGACTTTTCATGCTTCTCTCCAAGCCCCCACGGCTTTCCTCTTCCCTGCAATGCTGTTTTTATCTTTTTTCTCCATGCTCTCTCTGCCACCTTCATTCATCAATGTCCCTCGGTTTCAGTTACGCATGTTCAAGCTGTGCTTTAGCTGGCAGTAGCTGCAGAAAGGACAGCTGTGAAAGTAAAGAATGCAAGATTGAAGGCCTTTTAGTACCCTTCTGGGACCATAGGAAGTGTCAGATTGCATCAAACCACAGTCCTGCCTCCCCCATGCTCAAGAAGAGCTCTGCTTTGCTTTGAACTATGAATATTTCTCAGGGTTCAGCACTATTCTGTTTTTATAGCCACGGGAAATGCTTTTCCTCTCTGAATGTGCAGACTACAGACTGGGGGACACAACACAGCACAGTCAGCCTTCCTGGACACTTCTGTCCAGCTTCCCCTCAGCTCCTGCCACACACCAAATAACACTTATTTCTCTCTTCCTCTTCAGGAAGTAGAAAACAGCCACAAGGACCTACTGGAGCTGCCAAAGGATCTTGAATATGTTTCAAAAGCAGCAGGGTAAAATTGTGTGTCACTTCCTTTGAATTAAAAACAAAAATAAATCCCATGCACATCAACAATGTACCAGAAATTAGGACACACACAGCTGGTGTAGAGATTAACAAGATGGCATCTTACATAGTTTTAACTGAAAGATTTGGTTGATGAATGTTGAAAGCCCTTTAATATATAATAATTCTACTACAGCTGGCAACACTTAGGACTGAAATTTGCAGAGCAGTCAGTTAAAACTTCCTCCTAGACCCTTCTGAAATGTGCACTGCCCTTGTGGTGGCAGGAGCTGGTAAAGGCCAGCTACCCAAAAGCATTTCTGAAGTACTTCCAGGCAGGGAAACTGAGCTAATATTGAGCATGGCAAGTGGAGAACAGCCTTTTGAATGGGTGGACTTTTCTGCTATTCATCTACCCGATACACAAAATTGTAGGTAGGTCTGGCAGCCTTTCCATAAGTTCTGTGGAGGGAAGCTTTTTTTCCATGAGCTTGGACTGTATAGAGAATTCAGAGCACAGCTTTCAGTCCAGTGAAGTGGTGGGAAGCAGAGGGGTGACCTAACCACCAATTCAGACTTGTCCACTCCTTGGTCAGCTCAATATGCTGGAGTGTCAACTAATGGCAGGGTTCTGTGTGATTTCAGAATTAATCTTGATATTATACGCACGGAGTCCGGTACCAATTTAAAGAAGTTGCTGGAGCTTCAGCGGAAAGTCTTATCATCAAATGAGGATGTGAAACAGCAATATGAGAAACCCATCCAGGTCAGTAATGGAGCTGCCTTAGATCTCCCCCATTACACACAGAGAGATGGTGCATTGTACATCTGCAGCTTAGGAGCCTCATGAGAGGAGAGAAAATATTGCCACAGACATGCTCTCAGATTTGGAAATAGGCTGCAATGCCACACAATCCAAATGTGCATATGCCAGCTGTACCCCAAACCTAGATACCTTTGGTGAGTCCATTTCTTAGGGTGTGTGCCCCAACTGCTCTGTCCATGCTTTTGTGTGACTCCTCACTCTAAGAGAAGATGGTCACCTTCTGTGTGGATCAGCAGAATGAAGCCCTTTGCTTGGGATTAAGCTTTGCGTGGAGCTTTGCATGTCTTGCTCAACCACCCCTGTAAACTGGCACAGCACAGTTGCCAAGAGTAAAGGTCATCTGCAAATCTTAATTTCTTCCCACTTGCTTCCCAAAAGCTCTGCTGCAGTTTAAAGCCAGGACGCAGAATCCTGCTCTAAGCTCTAATCCTTTTTCTGTGAGTGCACTTCACTCGTTGTCCTCTGGATGGTGTTCTACTGTGTGCATTTAATGCATTTCAGGACAGCATTGATGCCTCCAGAAAGCTAGAAGAAGAATTTGAAACCATTGAAAAGAAGAGAGAAGAACTTGCAAATTATCTCTGCGAAGACCCAAGCAAGTTGTCCTTAGAGGACATATTTAGCATCATGAAGACCTTCAGAGATCTCTTCATCCGAGCCCTGAAGGTTGGTGTCTGCACACAGGATGCTGATCATCCCTAGTGCTGGTGGCTGCCTCCACTCCAATGGACAGGGGTGGGATGGGCACCCAAATCCAGGGGGGAACCTGGTTACAGCCTCCTCCTTTTGGCACTTGGCATGAGGTCCCCCAGTGAAGCAGTGTCTGATCTCTCCTCCACTGCATCCTCATGCAGTTCTCTTGCTGCTGGGCCTGGCCCAAACACCAGGAATTTGTGATTTTGGTGCAACTTGAGCTGAAGAGTCACAAAGATGCTGTTGGGCCAAGTGTGCAAGTTTTAGAGAAAGGGTTTACAAAACTTAACCCTTTGGTCCAACCTGAGCAAACAGAACAGAGATATGTAGTAAAAAAGCCATCTGTTTGCAAAAAACTGTGGCCTCAGTATCTCCCACTTTCACCTCAGCTAGAGGTCAGGCAGGTGAGCACAGTGCAGGTAGCTGTGTGAGGCATATCACCACGGCCACTTCCACCTGGGACATGGCAGAGTCTTGGCCAAGTCAGCAGTCCCCTCTCACCGTTTTGGTAAGACAGCCCTTATTCCCAATGCGCATTTTATTTATTGGACAGGATGAGGCCAGAATTTCTCTTCCTTCATCTATAGATCTTCTTTCTCTTCATTAGCTTCTCTAGCAGACATTTACCCAACCTTCTTATACCATTGTTACCTCACTGCAGGAAAACAAGGACAGAAAGGAGCAAGCTGCCAAAGCAGAGAAAAGGAAAAAACAGCTAGAAGAGGAAGAGGGGAAGAGACAGAAGGGAGAAAATGGAAAAGTCAGTGAGTATCTGAAATGGCTTCAAAAAATAGAGATGGAGTCATAGGAGCTCTTTGCTGGTCCTGCTTTAATGGACCAGTAGCAGTAATTTATTTTGTAGGTTTCCAGGTGCTGGCTGACTAAAGGCTTTTAGGTGTCTTCCAGCCATAGCTAAGTATTGACTTTCCATAGTTGCAGCTGGGCAGAGAAGTTAATTTTAGGTTTGCTGACTGAACAGCAAAGAAGAAAGAAAACCACCATAAATTAAATATTTCAGTTAACTTTTTCAGTTTCTAAACATAACTTTTGAATCCCAGATCTAAAAAGAAACATTTGACTTATCCACCATCCAAGGTCTCTGTATACGCTTGAATAGTCTCTCTTTACCACAGTTGTTCCAAAAATCTCTCAGGTTACTTAAACATGCCTTCTTCTGGATGCAAATGAAAGACTGAAAAATGTAATTGGAAGAAGCTGAGAGGAAAGAAAAATCAAAATTATTTTTCCTCCGGAAAAAAATGGGCTCCCACCAACATCAATAACAAACAGGGAATATTTCAAGGTCATGGTATAACCAGGAGTATGTCCAGACAGAGTTGGTGCCACTGGTGCCAGGCTGTAGCACCAAGACTTGGGAGCAAATCCTTTGTCTTCAGCCAGGATGTGCTGCTGTGGGATCACGAGCACGGGCTGCTCCCAGGTCTGGTGTAGGTGCCTTGCTCCTGCCCAGTGGTTGCTTATTCTGGGACAGCAGTAGCCACCTCAGCAGTGGCATCACTGCAGTCTTCTCCTGCCCTATCTCATGGGCAGGTTTAACACCCGTTTCTCTTCCCCTCAGTCAAGAAGGGGTTGATGAAGCAGGAGGAGGTGTGTGTCATCGACGCCCTGCTCGCCGACATCAGGAAAGGGTTCACGCTGAGAAAGACAAAGAACAGACACGAGTCAGATGCAGTTCCTAAAGCCTTGTCTGCAGAGAGCCCAGAGGAAAGCCAGTCTGGTAAGGACACAGACCTGACTGTACCTGCAGCTATTCATTCCCTTCTGACTCTGAGCCTGAGCCAAGCATGCACCAGCAAGCAGCCTTTGTGTTTGCATTTGGGGCATTTTATTTAAGAGGACTTTGCAGCCAGTGCCAAGGAGAAGAGGAGCAGAGACACTTGAGCTGTTGCTAGTCAGGTCTGTCACAAAATTAGCAGGAATTTGGAGCAGCATGGACCTGCATCTGTGTTGATAAAACCTCTGAGGTGCTTGACCCACGTGTACCATGCTGGTACACCAGCCATGGTACCATGCTGATGGTCCCCTTCATGCTCTCAAGTCTCAGTAGCCCAGTGTATTTCTGCCTTGGAGACTGCTGCATCCCATCTTAGTCTACACTTGGGAGACTGAAGAAGCCTCTTAAAAAAGGTAAACCCTATTTGCAGAAGTACCCAAGTGCTTTAGGTGTTGTGAGAAGATAGCTCATGGGTTTAGCTTTTCTTTGGTCTCTTGACCTCAGTGTCAGTGCAGTTAGATAAGTCCAAGGACATTGGTCTATCCATGGCTCTCCTAGACCTGCTCTGCAAGGACGGGTTAAGGCTGGCTAATGGGCAGCCTTGAAGTCATCACATAGCCAAGCCAGCAATCCAGCCTGGTCCAGGACCTCACAGGCAGGGTCTCTCTTCTGACATAGACTTTCAGGTTTCCTCACAAGTCCCAGAGCTACCATGGAAATCAGCCGTTTTGCAGCAAAGACACATTAACAGCTGCTGAAAACAGATCAGGGGCTTTGCTGAGGTGGAGCCTGGGAGTCAGTGGAGGTGACCACATGGGTATAAGGAGGGGAGGTACAGGGAGGATAAACTGGTGCTGCCTCTGCACAGCTGCTTTAGGGTCAGTGCTCCCTCCACAGGCAGCTGCTAACCTGTGACCTCTGCAGGGTAGGGGCATCTTGCTTGATTCCTGGTGGAGCTGCAGCAGTGGCTGATAGTGTGTTTTCTGTTTAAAGGAAAGGATCCACAAGCAGCAGGGAAGCAGACTGATGACAAGACCAAGCAAAACAAGGATGATCATCCCTCAGAAAGCACTCCTCCCTCAACCACTGCCCCGATGGAGACAGGTGGAGGTGTTACAAATGGTTCAGCTTCAGGCCAGGTATTATCTAAAAACAATGCTGGAGGAAGTTTGCCACTGGAGTCCCAGACCAAAAGCCCCTCAGTGAGCATGGTGGAAGATGATGGAGCCAGTCAGACCATGCTGGGCCCCGGGATGGAGCAGGCAAACAGCGTGGAAAGCCTCCAGCCCAGCACAAAGAGCGGCTCCCTTGCCTTCTCTGTGGCTGACATAGGCACAAGGATAAGCTTTGTGAGCAGCAGTTCAGCCTCTGCTCTGGGAGACCAAGTGAGCTGGACTAACGGGTCCATGTCGGGAGGCCAGGACAAGGAATGCCCAACTGGGGGCTCAGAGAGTGCTCAGTCTGCTCCCTGCAGTGAGGCTCAGCAGGCAGAGTCAAAAGAAATGACGAAGGAGAATGAAGACCCTGGTACAGACTCACTGTTGGACACCTCTCAAGACAAGTCCTTCTCAGAAGAGCCAGCCACTGACTCCTCTTGTTCAGCAACACTTCCCCCAGAGCAAACTCGCAGCGACAGGGAAAAGCAGAGGACATCAGGGAAACGGAAGAAGAAGAAGAGGCACAGCAAAAGCTACTCAGGTAGACAATTTTATAAATAGCCCTCGGGGACTGACTTAAATGTGGGAACCTTCCTGATATATTTGTATATGCCTGTTTCTTTCCAATTCAAGGCCTGATGCCCCCTGCCCCTGGAGTCACACTATTTCATGCAGCTATTATATTTTTTAAACCTGAAAGAGCTTTAAAAAGAAAAACACAAGCGTAGTTCATTCTGGTGCCATGTATAAGTAGTTTATAAAGGAGTAATGATGAATCAATAATTAAAAAGCCCATTACACATACACAGTAAAGATGGCAATAAGCACATCTGTCAAGTGTGCTAAAGACAGCTACAAGGCACAGTTATGTGCAAACAAGAGCTCCATTAGGCTCCAGAACAGTGATTAAGAGCATTTAATACTGGGTACTTAATCAGCAATCACCCCCTCTGAACTACTTATAAACACATAAAAGCAGCAACATCAATGCTGCCTTGAGGTTGTTTGGTTTTTCCCCTCATTCCAACAGCACTTTGGCTGACAACCTGCCCCAGGGGTACTTTAGGTGGCCTCTAAACATTCGATGGCCCTCAAACCATCGCTGCAGAGGGAGGGGGAGAGGTCAGTCCCTGAAAAGAGCATCTTGCTGATGCTTCCACCAGGGATCAATCCTCCAGCTGGGCTGCCCTGCTGGGACTGGGAGGGAGCTCACAGGCCTCCTCTTAATACCAAAAGTCCTCAGCCAGTCCCAAACCTGGGAAGAGTGTCCAAGTCCTTTAGATCCTACCACCTTAATCCCAAATTAGAGATGCCTCATAGGAAAGACAGATGGGTCTGCCAGCCTTTAGAACTTACAGCATACTTTCCAAAGCCTGTTTCCTACAAGATCCTGAGGTCAAATGGGCAGGCAAATGGGAAAGTCTTTTTCTACCAATGCTTGATGGTTTCCTTTCAAGAAGGGTGAAGGAGAAAGAAAAGGAGGGTTTGAATACCCATTGCTGAGAAAAACAGCATAGTTTGAGCAGCTGCCACAGAGGGACTTACCCTTTTAATGCAGCATGCCCCAGGGTTGTAGTTATTTACATTTCTAAACATGCTACATTCCCTTAGAAACAAGCCACAAACCAAAAGTGATTTCCTAGAACAGTAGTTCCCAAACTTGTTTCTTTGGAGGAGCAGAAGCTGCAGCAATGGGAGCATCCCATGCTCCCAGCCCTGGCAGTGCTTTCCTGACACCTGAAATTAGGACTTCTGGCTTAAGAACTGATCCCAGCCTGCAAAAGCCACAGAGTTCCCTGGGAATCCAGGGATGGCATCAAGGGGGTTGGAACTAGATGATCTTTAAGGTCCCTTCTAACACAAACCATTCAAAGTTTCTATGTTCTTAGGAATCTCTCTGCTACTAGACAGTATTTTCATCATAAAAAGTTCCCTTTTGTTACCTTGGCCTTGCCATGATCAGATATATTTAGTATCTCTCTTTTGTTCAAAAGCAGAAGTTGAGACTGATACTGGAGATAATAAAACAAAAAAAGATTGTGTGACACAATGAGGTATGTAAACTACAAAAGTGTTTTTTGTGAACTAACCACAACACTGGGACTTCACAGACCTAATCAGTATTCAACACATCATCTCAGCTTTTTGTCTTTGTGTCTAATCACAAACACATGTGAAATAAATTTGTTACTCTGATTTTTACTCTCCAGGGTGTTGATCTTGTGTTGAGTGGAGTCAGTGCTTATCTCCATTCGACACAGGGTCACAGCCCACATGTTTGTCCTCTGTGTCAGCAGCAGCCAAACTGCTTCTCCCTGCAGATAATTAAGAGCCATTATTCTAACCAAACAATCAAACTTCATGTGATGAACAAAGTCCTTGCTTTGATCACATTATTTTCTCAAAAACTGTAAAAATGCAATTTCAGTACCTACCTCCAGCAAAGAACATTTGGTTTGCTTGTGGGTAACCGCTTTCTATAGCACTGTTTAAATATGGGTATCTGGAAAAGAGAATAAAACACTGGACCCAGGGACAAATACTAGTTGGGGCGAGATATCAGCTCCCACTCAAAGCTAAATTCAACTTCTGACTTGCACACAAGTTCCCTGCATCCTTCACTGGTGCTGGCAACATACAGTTGCCCCTCAAAAGGAATTCCAGGATGAGACTTTAATTTGCAAAACTTCCCCTGTTTTTACAGCAAGTGAAAAGAAAAGCAAGAAAAATAAACAACTGAAACACCCACTGTACTGAAATTGCATAGTTACGCCTTGTCCTTTCCATGCTGATGAGCATCTCTTATGAACTAAATCAATATTATCAAATCATTCTTTGTCTTGCTTCCTGAAAGGAATGTATTTATTCTCCAGCAGCCCAAGTTCCCTGGGGCTGGTAGCCCCACTGGGAGCCCTGCTCCTGCACAGAGACAGGAGCAATCTGTGCAGGATTTCCCCACAGGACTGCTTTTGTTCCTGCGCCTGGAGGATCACTGCTAGCAAGAGAAAATGGGATATACATTGGCTAGTTGCAGTCCTGAGTACTCCTGCCCTCCTTTTGGCACTTATCTTGCAGTACCATAGGATTACATGAAGTGAAAGTAGCTCTGTTGGTTTAAAAATCTTAAGGAAGATTTCCTGCAGGAACAGAAAATAGTAGCAATGAAGCATAGGTGAGAAGTATGCTGGACCAGTGGACATGCTGCATTGGAAGGACAGCTGGGACCATGAGTTAAGCTTAACTCAAAATTTTTTTTAAGCATACAGGCCTAAAAAAAGTCATATTTGAAAAAATATATGAAACATAGTTTCACTTTGTCCTAGGAAGACATAGAAACACAACACAGAGGAATGCATGGGCATACATTACCTGCATGACATGGCCAAGTCAGGCAAGGGTTTCACTGCATCCTTGCAATGCAGTGCCTGGCATTGCACCAGCAGAGCCCACCTGGGCTTTGATGCCAGGAAGGCAGAGATGAGCTGCACCTTGAAACCTGCACTTCTCTTTTTCCTTTCTTTTCTATGTCACACAGCAAGGGCAGCAGAAGCAAAAACCCATTTGCTTGTCTTAGTCTCCTGCCAGAGAACTTCCT
Organism: Sturnus vulgaris; assembly: GCF_052056855.1. Taxonomy (NCBI): domain Eukaryota; kingdom Metazoa; phylum Chordata; class Aves; order Passeriformes; family Sturnidae; genus Sturnus; species Sturnus vulgaris. The sequence goes on from NC_142248.1 coordinate 39,989,234, forward strand.
CTCCAAATGCAGCTCCTGTCTTGATGAGACAGATGAGACAGAACTTCTTGATAAAACAGATTCAGCAAGCCTTGAGTGTTACCAATCAGTATTTTTTCCTAGGATCTTCCACCTGATATTTTTTTTTTTTATTTTATGTTTTGTCCCAAGCATACATGGTCTGTTCAGATCCCTACTAGTTCTCTTTTGGTACAGCATATTTCTTTCTCTGGTGGATTTGTTGATGTGGAAGTTAATGGGTCTCAGTGAAGCCACAAGAATCTTCTTCCTTCTTGTGCAGAACCAGCTGCAGGGATCAAGATTCAAACCCCTTACGAGTTTTTAGAGCTTCCCTAACAGCAGCAGAGAGCAAGAACAGCCTGACACTCTGTGATAATATTTCAGAGCAATAAAGACTGTAATGAGCTACTGAGTTCTTGCCTCACCTTGACCATATCTTGTTATACAGCAATTTCTGTAATAATGTTAATGTCTTTAACTATCAGCTTTTACTCCTAAAGAATGGTATCCCACATTATGTTAATGTTCTTGAAAGAAATGTTTTTGCTGTTTTTCCTCTGGAATCAAGGCACTGGTGGTCACACTGTTTGTGTGCACCCTGACAACATCTCAACTCAATTCCAGCCAAGTCCAGAAAGAGCTTGAAGAACCATTTTATAAAGGTGACAGTAAAAGAGAGACTGTACAAGCACCTGAACTCAAGAGAGCTGCTCTTTGAGTTTGCCTGCCTTAGACCCTAGAGAATTCCCACAGACAAATGCAGCTCTCCTTTTCTTCCCTTCTGTATGTCACTTAGAATGGTTAGAGGAAAGAAAAGCCTTGAAAGCACAAGTCCATAAACAACTGGGCTTTAGCAATTTCTCTGCTCACAAATCAAATTAATTTGTTCCCTAGTAAATAAAAGAAAAACCAAACTGGGAATACAGACCAGCTCAGAGACCACAGTCTGGGGAGGAGGGAGGGAAAGGGCAGAAGGGCAGCTATGACATGCACATGGCAATGTGGCACATCAGCCTTCCCCTGCAAAGACATAGAAGGGATTGAGAGTCCAGGTTTTCCTTTAATTCTTGAGGGACAGATGCTTCACCTCCCCTTCTGCAGACCCAGAATAGTCTGTGGGCAGTTCTTAACTGGATTGTGAGAATGTCATCAGTCTAATGCTCATCCTCCTGCTAGGCCCTTGCCTTCATGTCTGCCTTTAGAAATGGTATTTGATTTAGTTATGGAGTGAGACAGGCTACAGTGTGCTGCCCCATCCTTCTGACAGTCCTGCTAAATCCCCTAGATTTAGTTAATTCAGCAATTTAATACCTAGAAGGATATATGGTATTGGACTAAACTTAAAGGCAAAGTTGCTCAAACTCTGGAACATCAGGATTGGTTCTGGAAACATGAAGGTTTTATTAAGTACATCAAACTACCTGTTTTTATGTTATCTGAGGAACAGATTAAACTGATTTCCCTAGTAGGACCTCAACTATTAGATACACATGCATGCAAAAACACACCACTTTTGTTCATAGTTGCAAATAATTTGCATTTCTCCCTCTTCCTGCAGGTGTCACAGCAAGGCAGAAGGTATGAGAGAACCTCTCAGGTGTCCCTGGAGTGCTGCCAGCTTCTGAGACTCCAGCTTCTGCATCAATGAAATGCCACCATGGACAGCTTCTGCCCCATGAAGACCCACAGCCTCTCTTCGTGCAGCCTTTCACTCCCCTCCCCAGGACCTAAAGAGCCTCCCCAGAGACTTTGGGCCCCTCAGCCTGTGCCTTGCACTGGGCACCTGTGGGGGCAGGGGATAGTTCTGTGCATAGTGGCAGTGAAAGGGTCAGACCTGCCATCCACTGTCCTGGAAGCCAAGTCTTTCAACCTGCTCTTAGGCCAAACTCCTCTTGAAATGACAGATGAGTGTGGCCCAAGAACAGACTGCGGGGTTTAGCCCTCGAAAAATTGTTAAAAACAGCAGTGCCTCAACTAAATTAAAGGTATAAATTAAGCAGTGGCTGTACCATCATGGGTGGAGGTGTGTAAAGTCCCTCTTCTCATTGCCCACTGATGACTTATATTGGACCAGGTCCAAGACCCAAGATTGGACAAATGTATTTTTACTCTCAATCACTTAAAGCAAGGGAAATTGGTTACATGGGAAAAAAAAGTGAAAATATGTATTTTAGTAAGCATATGGCCATATAAATAGTGTCTGGTTCCTACATGATGGTTATGTGCAATTAAGTTAAAGAGCATCAGTAGTTTTAAGTAGTCTTGTCACACACACTGATGCATCCATCAACTTTTGGAGAACCAGGGCCCTGGTTTCTCTTACTAAAGCAAAAAGAAGAGGTTCTTCAGAGTGCTCTATTGGAGACATTTTCAGCTTATCCCGTAGTAAATCTCTGGGTTTGATTTCCATTGTCAGCTGCTTGTACTCAAGAGTCTATGTCCAAGCTGCAGAACGTGTGGAATCATGTTACTTTGGCTTTAAAACTGGGACTGTGCAGTACTGTGTTTTCAAAATTCAGAGCTTTATTTCTCAAGTTTTGTAATAACACTGTATAATAATTCTGTACATAGCTGTCAATTTAAAATTATCTATGTTTGTTGAATCTGTGGTATGATATGTACTGAAACATAAATCCAGTGGAAGAGCTGGGTACATTTCAGAACTGTTCATTTATATGGTGACTCACTGTGGCTAAACTAATGTGCAGGCTAAAGCTTATTTTGCTTTGCTTAATAGGACTTGTAATGTCCTTGTAATACTGAAAACTTAGAAGTGAAACCAAGAATTAAATCACTGGTTTGTTTTAACCACGGCATCACTATGAGCATATTGAGAACTGGTCAACAGAAGCAGAGATGAGTTGAGAACAGACACAGGGGCAGGTTCAGTGCAGGATACACTGCAGAGTAGCACAGCCCTGTTGCAAAGGAAAGCCCATTCCTGCTGGCAGAAGCAGGGATACCCCCAGCATTCCCTGTACAGAACCATGTCACCAGGGTTTGATTTGCAGGACTGTCTTTATCACATCTACAGGTCTCCCCTTTTTTCCCCTTCTTTCCCAGTCTCAGACCACATCACCAAGCACTATTCTTTTGCTCCTCAATCTGCTGCTCTCAGATTAGACTCCAAGCTGCAAAAACCTGAGTATAAGACTGTTCTCCCAGCTCTGTGTTTCCAGAAGAGCCTGCAGCCCAGGCTAGCAGGGCACAGCCAGCCTACTGCTCACCACCGCACTGTTGGATCAATAGCAGCGACATCATTTGGAGATGCAGGACTAGGGAACAAACAGGTTTTCTGGGTGTTACCTAGTGAACCTTTCCTGTTGATGCCCCACTGACTGCTCACCTACAGCATGTATCCATTTCTCCATCTGGATCTTTCAGCTTCCCTCATTTCCACCCAGACAGCAGCTCATTTCTGCAGCCAGAGTTTTTATTACTCTGTGTGCTTACCTTGGCCTTTAAAGAGTGGGTTTTTGGCAGTATCTTTCCCCTGCTTTCAAGAGTTTACTAAGAAATGGGTTATTTTGAGCCACCAGAGGCTCTTTGTTCAATAGTCATCTGTAAATTATCTATTCAATCACATTCCAATCAGCAGACTCGAGCACAACATTTATAATTTATTGCTCCAGAGCAGCTCTGCTTCCATTACAGTGATTATTTAAGAAAAACAGAAGAAAAGAGTAAGAGCAGGTCAAAGACTGATATTCAACTGGGATGTGCAGTTTTGTTCCATTTATGAGCTTGAAATAAAGCTCACGATCCTGAAGATTTTTGAGTGGTTGAAAGACTAAATGAATTGTTGGTAAAAAGAATATCGTGGCCAGTTCAACAGAGATGTGGTCATTTAAGTCAGCCATGAGTACAGACCTCAAAATAGAATTCTTTTGGTGTACAACAGTAACTGCACATGGAGTCTGGTATGTAAACCAGGCTGTGACCACCACAAGCTTCTTGCTGCCAAATAAATGCATATTCTGTAAGCATTGGCTATATGATAAAATGAAAGTATGGGAGAAATCAGCAGAAGTCTTTTCCAAATATTTCACATAAAAAATCAGCTATGTTTAGTGAGATGAATTTTCAGGGTTAGTTTTTGGGGATTTTTTTATTTCAACACTGAAAATATTTCCACATTTAGAATAAAAGAAATACTTGGTGAGTTTCCTTTCTCTGGTGGGGATGGGGAAGACCTATGATTCATGATAATTCGTCCATCAAAGTCCTGTATTTTCCACATAGGATATAAAGCACCTAAGCATGTAATTGTCGTATATGCTTAGTTATAATTACCAATTGTTCTGCTCTTCTGCCAGCTCCCTCAGTACTCTGGGGTGGATCCCATCCAGCCCCATGGATTTGTGAGTGCCTAAGTGGCACAGGTCAGTGGCCATGTCCTCCTGGATTGTGGGAGAACCTATTCTGCTCTCTGTCCCTCTCTGCCAGCTCAGGGGGCTGGTTGCCCTGAGGATAACCAGTCTTACTGTTAAAGACTGAGGCAAAGAAGGCAGCCTTTTCCTCATCTGTGGTGATAATGTTCCCCTTCACATCCCATAAGGATGGAGATTTTCCTTGTCCCTCTTTGGTTGGCAGCATATTTATAAAACCACTTTTTATAATCTTTCACAGCAGTGGCCAGATTGAGTTCTAGCTGAACTTTTGCCTTCCTTGTTTTCTCTATACATGATATCTCACCATCCCTATAAATGTTCAAGAAACAACTTGAAACAACTTGATATGACACTTAGTGCTGTGGTTTAGTTGGCACTAGTTTGGTCAAAGCTTGGACCTGATGATCTCAGAGGTCCTTCTCCAACTAAAATGAGTCTATGAAAAGAAAGAGAGCTATAAATGAAGCTATATCTAGTTCATGAGCACCACCACAGCTTTGCACTGTACTTGAAGCATGGCTGAAATCTCAAAGCTATGCCAGTATGTTTTGGGCTGAGTATGTCATTTGGTCCTCATTCCATAAAGCCAAGGGAGCTGAGAAATACCTTCTGTTCCAGTTAGAAAGAGGCAGGATAAATCGAAATTTAAAAAAAATGCATAAGCCTGTTTCAGCAAAATTAACCAGTTTCCATTTGTCTAAATGTAAAGCCTGGATCTACAGCTTCATATTTCTGGTACACAGTGATCAACCAAGTACAACATGCAAGCTTACCAACGCTAAACATCAGCACTGCAGGAACCCTGGCTTGTTCTGTCTGCGTGGTAATAGCCACGGCAATGAAATATGGGTGAACATGACAGTCATGACGTTATGTTCACATAAGGTGTCTGAAAGCAAATAGAGTCATGAACCAACTCCATCAGAAACCACATTTTGTTTGGTCATCTCACAAACAAAACGGCAGGATATGATAAACAGCTTTCCCATGACTAGAAGTGTGACTACAGAGGGTTAAAAATGGGGCAGTGATAGTGATAGTGATAGGACCTCTCTAGATGTTTGCAGTTACTGCATGGTATCTATCTTGCAAAATTACCACATTATTTGCAGGATTTGCAACAGAAGTGACATCCACAGTAAAGAAAAATGTTCCAAATTCCTTAGTTCAGAGGAGGTACCAGACCGTAAATACCAGGGGAGAATTTGATCACTGCACGTTAATCAACATAGTCAGCTCTGTAGGTAACTCACCCCATCATCCATGCTGTGCTAGCACTTAATTCACATTAGGGACTCTCTAATGCTCTCTTTGCTGCAGCAAAAACAACTCCTGCAAGAGCTGTGTGTGACAATTCACACAGAGCCAGGTGTCGGTAGGAATTAGCAGGAGCCCTGTGCTTCCATAATGGAGATTTTATGCAGGCTCAGCTTGCATTACTCAAAGTCAGAAGACAAGAATCACTCCGTGGCAGTCAGCTCCTATCAAGTCAGTTTAGATACACTCCCAGCCTGTCAAAGTAAGTTTTTTCTAAGATCAGCAGTCTTTGCTGATGACACCTACATTATTTTGGTTATGGTTGGTTTGCCCTGCTCAGGGCATGCAGAACCTGATGTGTGTCTGGTATTTATGTGGCTTCATACAGCATAATCTGCTATAAGTTTAGTCATAAATCAGTGACAATTAAACACTAAATCCATCAGTCAGAATACATGAAGAAAGAGGAAAAACAGAGGTAGCACATGCACATGCAAAAAGGGTAACAGGTCTATGAAATCTCGTCCTGCAATCCTTTGAAACCCACAACTTGATTTTGGAATCAAAATTAAACCCTCAGTAGCACACAGTTTCCAGGACTCATCCTTTGAGACTAACAGGTTTTTCTATATACTTTGCCATGTTTTGTACCTCCATTTGTTCAGATTTTCACAGCTCAATTAGACAAAACCAGAGTAGTGATGATCATCCTCTGAAAAGGGATCTTGGACAAAACCATTTCCAGGGTCCTTTCCAACCAGTGTTTTTTATGATTCTCTGTTCAGCAAGAAGCAGATACAAGTATAAAAGACAGGAGTAATAGGAGTTCAGAAACCCTTTCAGGTCTGTGTGTTAATCCTCTTTGGTGAACCAGTGTTATACTCAGAAGAATATGCCCCAGAGATAGTGACTGCATTCACAATACCAGCAGTCTACAAACCCATCCTGAATCACAGACAAATGATTTGTTTATCTAAAATACCTCCTTAGAGAGACCCCAGGGAGAGCAGCACAAGAAGGAGGTTTTCTCCTTCTGAGTATTTCAACTGCTCTACCTTGTTAGAGGTCTAGAGGACAGAGAAGAGACCCTGCTCTCCACAAGGCATGTTCTGTGACACACACAGCTGCCTGCAAAGGTCTGCGTGCAAACTATTGCATAACAGCATGTAGATCAAATGAGAGCCAGCACAGCAATCTCTTCAAACCATGACCTATCTCAAACCTAGCAAATATCCAAAGATTAAAGCTATTATGTCCTGTCTTTAATCTCTTCAGCTATACAAGGCCCAATTGAAGCAACGGTTGACATTTCTTTCAATTTTGAAGAGTTCATCCCTATTCTCTACAAATTCCTCTGCTGATCCTACAACACATCTTCTCCCAGTCTCCTGCTTTTCACAGTCCGTCCCCATACTCTAAAAACACCTTTCCATGGTACCTTGAACCACCTCATCACTCTGCTGCAGGGCACAGAGACCAGCAAGTGATCTTAGCAGCAGTGTCTCCTAACATCTGCCACCCACAGCTGCTGCTGCTGGCCCAGGCTCCTTCTGCAGCAGATCCCAAGGTTCCTGCCTTACCACCAGCTGCCAAAAAGTGGAGCCAGTTCCCTTAGAGGAGTTTTTCATTAATTCCATCCCTAGGACAGAGTCCACAGGCATTAAGCACACACACTTCACAGCCACATTCCTGCCAGCAGCAGAGGCAGCTACAGAATGAAAAGTGAGTGCTTTCACTTTGTTTCCAACTTTTTCCAGCTGCTTTCAGATTCCAACAGCTTCCAGATTTTTGATACGAGGAAATGGATGCACAGCAGTAGCTGGATCTTAATGAGAGGTGAACTGCAAAGACTAAAGACTGGTTTTGACAGACGGAGCACTGAAGTGAAATGCCAGCAACTTGGGCTACTGAGATTACTCATTTTCTGCCACTGGCTTCCTAAGAGGCTGTGGGCAAGCACAGAACCTCTTAGGAACTGAAGCACAGAACTGTGCCTCAGTTTCCCCATCTCTAAACTGGGGGTAATGGCTTCCTTTGAAACACTTTGAACAATATTGATGAAAACTACCACAACAGAAATATTGTTACCAATTAGAAAAAAAAAATAATCTCTTTTTCTCTTTACTGTTTTCAGCCATACTAGAATCAAAAAAAAAAAAAGGAAGAGGGAAACTTGCAAGGAATTACTATTCCCCAAAGTCTTGTCTTACCCCAGGTTGCAGAAAAGCCTTGAAAACCCTCAGGAATCTGAAAAGTGTGAATCTTATAGTAAGAAGATTGCTTGTGCAAGAAAGGATTAAGATTTCTATTTTCTCCTTATTTTTATCCTTGTAAGAATCAAAATAATCAAGAATAAATTACATGAGTTGCAAAGTCAACAGTGAGGAATATTAACACCAATATTATCTTAATGCAAGTCAGTGCCTGAATCTGAAGCAAAGCAAGTGGAGCCCATTGGGAGCTAATGAACAACAGCTTTGTTCTAGTTAGGGAGCAGCTGTCTGCATAAACAAGTGACTAACCCTCTCCCCAGTCGGGTTATACATCCTGCTGCTCAACTCCAGCCATTTGGTAAGAACTACATCTTCATATCCTCAAAACTGTCTTATACTGCAGATATTGACACTGTGCTTACCTTGAATGTGTGTGGGGCACAGTTTTTAAACTACTTCCACCTCAAGAGAAACCTTTTAGATTATTTATAATACACAAGAGGAAATAACAGGTCTTCTGAAACATTCATTGAAATCCCTGTTTATAGTATAATAGTGACCAACAAATGAAATTCCCATTACAAAGAAAATCAAGTTTTACAAAATAAGGTAGTCTCATATTCAGTCCATTAGCAACACAAGCTGTGAAAAATTGGGAGTATTTACATGATCTAAATCACAGAGGTAAGATATTTTTTTAATCTGACTGACAATTCTAAACTATGCTGTCAAAATACATCTTCTCTTTCAAGGTTAATGAGAAGTGTGCCTATTTTCAGCATAGTCAGATAAAAAAGTGGAAATGAAAGCTTGTATTGTGGTGGTCCTCAAGCATCATCAGCTTTCCCCATAAAACACAAGCTGGAGTAGTAGAGCACTGAGAACAGCTTCACAGTTAATTGCAAGTTAACTGATTCAATAAGATTATCAGAATTGGGCTGATGTATTGAGTCAATCTCTGTTCCCTGCCCTGTCTAAGTGGTGGCAGTGCAAGTGCTTGTCTGGCTGCATTGAGATGTTTGTATATTTATGTATGTATTCACCGGGGACGGGAGGCTGCACTTTCTAAGGAGAAATTTCACAGAGATTTCTTTTTAAAATATACCCATAAGCTCATTTGAACATTATCAGCAATGTAAGTTACAGCTGCCTTGAAGTTATACCAAAGCTTTAATCTTTTTAAAAGCATGCATTTCTCTACATAGTCTCTAAAGTATAATCTTTGGAGATACATTATAATAAGCCTATTTATCATTCAAAGCATAGCTGTTTCTTGTATAGTACTACTTGTTAGTAGGATTTTTAAAAATAAGACTTTTCTTTACACAAACCCTGTAGCAATTTAGATGAGCACGCTGATTAAAAGAAAAAGAGCTTCCTAATTAATAGTCTTACTGATTCTCCCTATAGCTTAATTAAAATAAACAAGCAGCAGAATTTTACATGAGCATTTCTAATAAGATTTTTTTTTTAATCAGCTCATTTTATTCCTAATACTTTTAGCAGAAAGTGGCTTATTTCTCATTAGGCTTTCTCATTTCTCATTAGGCTTTTTCATAGGGCTGAATCCTTCACTTGTCCCGTTAGGGTAATTACAGACATATGTACAAGTTTACCACAAAAATTGTGAAGTCCTAAAGGGGATACATTAAGTCCTTTACTTAAAATAAATGTAAGCCTGCTTTACCTTTGGGGAAACTGCTAATTTGTGAAAAAAAATAGGGAAACCAACTACAAATTAATTCAAGTAAACTGCAAATATGGTTAATATTAATTTTCTATTATAGGCTTTACTTAGTTATTTTAACTGGTGCCATTTAGTATGTAAATCAAATGTTATTTACTGGCTGATTTAACATTTAATGTTCATAATGTAAGACAGTATTACTAAATTAAGACTAAAAAAGTCAAAATGTTATTGCTTTCTTTTGCCTTAGATGCATTGGTTCACAATTTTATTGGGGCTGTAAGAGCTGGAGACTTAATGAGTCTCATCAGCAGTTCATCATCACTATCAACTGCCGGGTTTCAAAGACAAATAGTTCCAGATTATAGGAGATGCTTTACAGGTATACTGTGGGCTAGAAATGCATAAATTGCAGGTTTTAATACAGCTCCCTTAATGAGTTTTTTCTGTTTTAGTAAATCTCCAAAATTGCTGCATCCAGAGGAAAATGGTAATTCATAAGTATTAACTTAGCTCTTTGAGAATAAAAATGTGGTGTATATACCAAAAAAATCTCTCATGCTGCACAGGAAATGAAAGTTCCCACCTAGTTAAAACTGCTGATGCTCTTAATGTGTGTTTTGTTCAAGAGTAGGATGACAGGGAGCTTTGTTTCTGCCTACATGTAGTCCCTAAAAATGCTGCACCTACCATGTCATTTCTGGAGCATTGATAGTTTGCTCACTGCTCCCCTTTTAGCACATGCTGCTTCTGCCATTTTTAATGGTCATTGCTGTAGAAATTATAAAGAGAGAAATCACATAGCAGCTCCAGCTACTGAGATTAGGTGTCCCAGGACACTGCTCATCCACAAGAAATGCAACTGTTTGCAAAAGAAAGGTTCGCTCAGTCGAACAAACAAAGCCAAGTCTTGAGCCATCAAATGCTCTACTAACTTTGGTAGGACTGTCTCCACGTTTAAAACTGGGCATACATACAAGAGAGGGACTTCTGTAGTCTTTGGCAAGAAACTCTGGGAGAAACTGTGTAATCTCAAGACAAATAAAAAGATTTTTCCTAGATTAAAATTTGGTTTAAGGGCAAAATAGGAAAGATAATCTTATTAATTTAAATGCTTACCAGTCATTTCCTTGTGTAGCCACAAATACCTAAGCAGCACACCCTAAATCTTCCTCCTCCTCAGCTGTAGCTTGTTTACTTTATTAGGCTATTTTGAGAGTTTCTCTTTAAATCCTTTGCACCCTTCTGCACTTAAGGTGAATTGTGGCAAGGTGGTTTTTCAGGGTGTTTTTTCAGTGACTGTGTCCTGACTGATGTCCCCTCCATAGAGTAACTGCAGTAAGTTCTGTAGGAGGCATCTCTTTACCTTTTTGTTCATCCCACTGACCGGCTGATCAGCACAGGGGAAAAAACAACCAGGTAGGGGTTTACTATGCTGAGAGGATTTGCTCTTTTTTCATGTATTTTAATAAGAATGTAGAAGGATTAAAAAAAGTCAAAAATGAGCCTTATGGCCAGAAGGACTGCCTTGCTCCTGACTTGAAACTGCTAGGAACTGTTACTTGTAAAGTAGTTAGAAATGTTCCTATTGCTTACCTTAATGTGAAGGTCACTGTTATTTCTGTGTCTCTGTAGGAATTATGAGTAGAGAGCAGTCATGAGGAACTTTGCTAATCCATGCACCTCCTCGTTGTCTTGTAGAGCAGGAAAATGGGACCAGGACAAGCCATGGAGAATCTGCTATCAAGCATGCACTGTTCAAATCATCAGAAAACAGTGTCTAGAAGATCTGTTCCAAAGGTGAACAAAAGCATTCAAGTTAATATGGACTTGGAAGAGGAGAAACCCAGTGCAAACCTGAGCCTTTCTCCAACAACTGGCCCTTCTGGGAAGTCAGAGCATTGTCCAGGGAACATATCACCTTCCCAAAAAGATGTTTTCTCTTGCTCCCAAGAACAGCCTGTCATGCCAGCTTTGCTGCCTGCTCCTCCACCCTTACCTCCTGGGTGCAAGGTGCCTCTTCCCCCTGTTTCCATGCCTGGCATAAATGCCCCATCACTCCCATCTCAGCCATGTAGCAATCCTGGGTGCACTCATCCTACCTGTGCATGTGGGGAGCAGCCCCACACTAGGAAGACCCCAAAGCTGAGGATGAAGGTGCTCCACTGGCAGAAGCTCCCCTCTGACGTGGTGAGACGTACGTGCTTGTTTCTAACACTGGGCTGATGGGTTCATGCACTTTGCAGCCAAAGGAAAGAACTGATGGTGGGGGACTAAACCTTCACTCATAAGTCAGGTCACACATGTGGGCCCATTGCTTGCTCTCAATCATAATCACAAAATAAGTATGGAAAGGCAGTCCTCTGCCAATTACTGGAGGAAATAGTAGTTTGGGAGTAGCTCTGAGCTGAAGCTCTGTGGCTGCTGAAGTTACCTTCTCTTAACCTCTCAATCTCTATTTGTTACTTGTTTAAGGGGTGTTGTGAGTCTGCACTGATTAAGGTTTGGAAAAAACTCTGTGTGGAGTGGAAAGATCCTTTGAGTGGTCATGTTCTGTAGTTCTTCTTAATGAACTGCTGGCACATTACCAGTGAGTGCAGTCTCAGCTGAAGCTTTTGATTTGTTTTTTGTATTCTTGTACAGCCAGAAGATGCATCAGCCAAGATCTGAGGCTGAACACTCTTGTCAGTAGGGCTGGGGAATGTGTACCCTCAGGGTAGCCCCCAACTTCATTTCACACTGACCTCAGGCACATGATTTGTGTGGTGTTTCACACACACACAAAAAATAACCCTAAGTGTCTGTGGTTACCATGTACTAAAGGAGCTTAAAAGTCTTGTTCAACTTCCAGCAACGAGGCTGGAAACACATCTCTAGTTTTGCTGCATTTTTTAATATTCGGTTCACACAACACAGATTTCAGTTGTTCTTCCTTGCCTATCTCCAAGACAAGGGGACATCGGGGGCAAAAACTTGCTGCTGTGATAAAATATATAAACACAGATGTAAAAAAACTGAGCCACAGACTGCCAGAAACACAAACTGAGATTCATCCCCAATGCATTCAGTGTCACCATTGCAATCTCTCCTAAAGCAAAAGGAGGTGAGATCATGTCTTAAAGGTTTCCATGTTGTACAAGTTCATGTTTTGAAGTTCTATTTGTTATTTGGATAGGTCCTGGTGATTCTGACAATAATGTTGTGCTTGGGAGTTTTTATCTCTTGCAAAAAGAGATGTTTACCTAATTGGATGCAGCATCCCCTGTTTTGGTACCACAATCCTCCAAAGTGTAGCTGGTCAGAAATTGTAAAAACAGTTTGGAGCAGTCCATTAAGTTCATCTGCTGCCTTCAGCTCAGTGAATTGAACGTGGCAGTAGTCTTCCAGATTTAATTAGGCTTCAAACCTTTGGATGCTCTCTGTGGGAGCTGTCACTCTTAAATAATTCACATTTGTCCAGGGCTAATGAGCATCATATTTCATTCATCCTCGAAAGTGTTTTTTCTTTTACAAATCACACTGCCTTGAAAGTGCTCCTCAACCTCTGTGGTCCATCTTGAACTTTTATTCTCTTCCAGAAAGCAGCTCCATATGGGCTGTGAGGCCGAGCAGCAGCAAGGAGCCTGTGGAACCTGACTATGCAAGCTTGGAGCTTCTCTTCTCTGTCCCATCAATGACACCAACAGAGAAAACAGGGCCAAAAAGAAAGAAAACAAAAGAGGTACTTGGACTGCCCATTTTTTGTAGAAAATGGCAAATTCTTGGAAGTGAAAAGCTTATTCATTCTTTATCATCGTCAATCATTTATAATAAGAAAGTTTGAAATGTTTTGAGATCCTCTGCCTGAGCCTGCCTTAAAGAAAAACTCAAGGGAGGTTTGGAATGAAACAAGTTGAAGTAGCTCTGCTGAGGGATAGGTGTTCATTTGAGACAGGGAGGACATGGGAATTTCAATATTAATTCTTATTAACTGGAATAAACAAATCAATTTCCTTCTTTAGGCCTTTGCCTCTTTCTAAAATAGATCTAATAGCCTGTATTGTTGTCAATTACTTGGGGTTTGATCAATTAAGATTATTGGTAATATTATTATCAAAAAAGAATGAATCTCGCCCAATAAACAGACAAAAGCTCTAGAAAATCTGTTAAAGCCAAGGCAAATGTATTTCTAGCTGACTGTTTTGTGTTTTTTTTCCTTTTTACAGATCACATTCATAGGTCCAAAGAAAAGCCTCCTTCTGAGTATATTTCTGAAGCAATTTAAGTGGTAAGATTTGGAGAATAACATCTGAATTACTGATTTGATGTATCTATGTGTTTATTCAGATATTAAAGGAAATTAAATTAGCAGAAATACTTTGCAAGTACTATTTTTCTTTAACAAGAAGTCAACTTTTTTCCCTTTCATTTTTTTTAATAATGAGAGGTGACAATCTCTTTCCAGACAACTAAATCATTTTTCAAACTCATATTTAATCTAGAATGGACTACTGATTCCTAAAGAGACAGTGTTCATAAATAACAGTACAATTATGTAGAAATATATTTTTCTTTGGTATTATTGTCATAAATATCAAATTCTGACAAGAACTGTTAGTGAAGATTATTGAATGGAAGTTTGAAGTCACTTCATTGCTTTTAAAGAGGCTTCTCCAGGGGTCCAGATCCAAAATTATCCATAGTTTTTATGTGCAGTTTTCCTATAAATAGGAAACAGTTTGAATAATTAAACAAATGGAAATTTACCAAGTCACAGTCCTCACGGAGGGGTGGTGGAGGAAAGGAATTTGTACTAGTCTTTGGGAAAATATCTTTACACTTAGATTCCCTGAAACTATGGCAGGAGGATGATGGATGTTCTGCTTGCTCTCTGCCCTTTGTGTCATGGCCCATGTTAAAAGGGTTTCAAGAAGAAGCTCAGCCAAGAAGTCCCTTCTCACCAAAAATAGATCAGAATCAGTCCAAGGGATGTTTTTCATTATTATTATTCTTTTTCCATGACAAACTGCTTCTCAGTGGGGGAGAATGGTGCATGGCCTAATGGAGATGCTATTTCCTCTCCCTGCATGGTTCCCTGGGCAGTGGCTGAGCTCTCCTGAGAGCAGCTGGGGACTATGGGGTCAAAGAGCTGAGCCCACTGCACCTGAGAGGGATGAGGCTGCTCTGGAGCCCAGTGCTGCCTCTGTTAGTGCTGGTGGCCAAGGGAGCCCAGCTCTCCAGAGCCCAAACCACAGCAATCTGGAATCATTTCGAGCACATGCTGCCTGCCATGTGTTTCAGGCGAGGATTTGAGTTAAAACCTTCTGGGAGCCACTGGTTTTATCCTACTCTTTGCTGCAAATGGTGAAGGAATTCAAATGTAAATACCTTCTCAGAGACACTGGACACACAAGGTAAAAACAGAGCTTTGGGGTTTGTTGTGTAAATATGACCAAAGGCAAAAAGCACGCCTAAATTACAAGGAATATTGCTTTAGGCTTAAAAGAAAAATCTTTACATTTTCATATCTCCACTGTACTTTTGAGGACTAAGATCCAAACTGTAAAGGGAGGCAAGTATAGTACGAATTACTTCAGCTGCTCCTGGACTGCCAGCAGAGGGATTGAGGTCTTTTTTGCCATGTTACTCCCCCAGTGCTCCACAGCATTTCTCTCCTTCTTGCAGCTCCAATGAAGAGATTGCTGCCATGGTTCAGAGAGGGGATAGATCCAAGTTGGATGCTGAGATACTGAGACAGCTGCTTAAACTGCTGCCTGAAGATCAGGAGGTATCTATTAATGTGTCATTCTGGTGGAGTTCAGTGTGTTGTGTGCTCAGCTCCAAACATGCACTGCTAAAGCAAGAGGCTATGCCTGGATCCCACATCCTTCTGCTGCATCGAGGTCAATGACATTCCTAGGCAGAGTCGTGGCAAGTCCATCCCAGAAAAAATCTGGCCTCTCCACACCAGGGCTGAGCAAGAGCATTTGGGAGACTCAAGACAGATGTAGACAAAGTGCTGCTCTCTATCCTGTTATTTTAATTAGGTGGATGAAGCATGTTAGGATTTGTGGACTTAGGTGAATAGAGAGCCTTTCAGAGCAAGTTTCAAAAAGGAGGAAAGGAAAGGACCCATCTTTTTAAAGGGGTTTCTGAGTGTCTGTGCATTATAGCTTGCTGAATCCCTACCTACAGATCAGGAAATCATCCTAGGAGATGCTGTACAAAGGCAAAAGACCTTCCAGTCAAAACAAAACCCTTGCAAAGCCCTTGCAAACCAGTTCATACATAGAATTTATTGTTCATCTGCTTTAGTCCCATTGCCTGTGCACACAGTAAGTTCAGAAAAGCTGGTTTCATGCCTGTAAGAAGAATATGGCACCAGAAATGTTTGTGTGGGTTATTTTCCCTGTTAAATTAAATTGTGTGGTTGTTTTGCTCTCTTATTCCCTGTTAGATAAATAGCCTGAAATCTTGCAAAGAAGAAAAATCACAGCTGGCAAATGCAGACCAGTTTTATCTCCATCTTTTGGAAATTCCCAGGTAAGCAAAATCTTCCTTGTCTCTTTCCATGAGTGTGAGTCTTACAAGACTTGTCCATAAAAATTAAGGCCTCTCTTTCTTGTGCTAGAGGGATGTTCCTGACATCCAGTCTTCAGGATAAGTCATCTGACTTCTATTTGTAGAGCTCGTATGAGAATTTTTTTCCTTCCCAAAAGCCAGAGAGACTTTCAGACACCTTTGGCAAACTATAGTTAAAATAACCTTGGTATGAAAAAACCCTTGACTGTTGAACAGCTATTCCTGTGTGGCGTGAAGCTGCAGACTGAATCCTGTCACCAGGCTGCTGATTCACTCCACCCCTGGGCTACAGATTCCAGTTCACCCACTGGAGAGCCCACAAATCCATGAGTGAATCACAGCAGTGCCTGTGCTTTCGCCACCTCCCCGGTTTTTAACAAGTCAAATGAGGTGCACACAGAGAACTCTTTCTGCTGTTCACAGAAACATGGTGATATGTTATAATTAATAGCAATAGCCTTCCATAAATCTGATCAGTTGCCATGCCACAGCCAGAGACACTTTTTTGAAAATGTGGTCGTGAACATGTGGCTTTTAATTTTCTCAAACTTCTAGCTAGATTTAAAAGTACTTTAGAAAATGTTTTCCTTCTACAGCATTAATCCGTGATGAAGCATAAATGTCATTAAAGTACATCACTGCCAAAATGTTTCAAATTTCTCTTTGTGAAGTTAAAAAGAACTAAAATCTTGGCTAGTGTTGCCCAGGAATTGTAAAAAATTATGGCCTCATTATGCAAGGTAGTCACTGCCAGATGTTAGTCCAGCATTGCTTTCTGAAAGAGATGATAATTGTTTCTAGGACATCTTTGGAAATATCTGTGTTTGATTTATTAATAATCCAGTTCTCATGTCAGAGCATTAAAGGGACCATAAGAATGTTGGTACTGCGCTTTGCCTAAAATGGATGATGCTCTTGCTGAACACAAGTCAATTAATCAGGCCTGTGGGGTTTGTTTTTTGTGGTGTTTGTTGTGGTTTTTTTCCACTAATTTTTTTTTAGCTACCAGTTGCGGATTGAATGTATGCTGATTTGTGAGGAAACAAAAATTCTGCTAGAGTGTCTATGGCCAAAAGCACAAGCTATCAGGACAGCCTGTGAAAGTAAGTACATCAATGCTGCACCAGTGCCCAGGCTCAGCCACTTTCTTCTACTTGATTAGCATCAGTGGTAGCCTATGCTATAATCTAATCAAAATTAACCTTTTAATTGCTCATTTTGAAGTGAACATCAAAATGATTCTGCAAATTCCTGCTCCTAGAATACATTCTGAAGAATTGCAGTTTGTGCTGTTCTGCTCTGAAGCAGTAGTTCTGCAGAGAAAGAAGGAAATTTCCTTTATCAGAGAATCACAGAATGGTTTGGGTTGGAAGGGGCCTTAAAGATGATCCTGTTCCAACCTTCTTGCCATGGGCAAGAACACCTTTCACTAGACCAGGTTGCTCAGAGCCCTACACAACCTGGCCTTGAACACTTCAGGGTTCACAGAATAATTTAGGTTGGAAAAGATCTCTAAGATCACTGGGTCCAACCTTTGACCCATCAACACCTTATCAACTAGACCTTTGCACTAAGTTCCAAGTTGTTTCTTGAACACCTCCAGGAATGGTGACTCTGCCTCCCTGGGCAATTCATTCCAATTCTTAACGACTCTTTCTGTGAATAAATTCCTCCTGATGTTCAACCTGAGGTACAGCTTGGGTTGTGTCCTCTCATCCTGTCACTGGAAGAAGAGGCTGAACTCCCTCTGACTACAGCCTTCCGGGGACTTGTAGATAGCAGCAAGGTCTCTCCTGAGATGGAGATGTCAGTGCCAGATCCTGTATGAACACAGGTTACATTTTTGTGTGCAGTGGAGATTTTTGTCCTTAACTCTGTGGTGGAGCAGGATACTGTGACACCAGAATCTGATTTGGCTGCCAGAAAAGGGAATCCCAGATGATGATCACCAATATTTCAGGAGACCACTCCACCCAAAATTAGCCCTGGTTTTAGTTTTAAGTTGTTTCTTTATTGAAGGTGCTCTTGCATTCTAGCTTCAGTTCAATGATTTTAGAGAGTCATTGATCTCCTGTTAAACATTTAAACAGCAAACTTTTATATTTACACACAAAACAGGAATATACCTGGATGTCTGATGTCAGTGCTATGGCTACTCTTTATTGGGGTGCAATCAACAACTCTCTGCAGTCTCACCCTGACATCCCTGTTCCCCCTCCATCTCATAGTGAGGGTCAGTGTTTCTGTTCTGCCAAAAACTTTATTCTTACCCCAGACTCCCAGGCTAAAATGTGCATCCTTTGATTATCGCTCTCACTAACAATGATAATGAGGCACAAAGCCCTTTGCTTTTCTTAACTAGAATAATATGTGCTGGGAATGAGGGCTATAGACTTTCACAAGTTTATACACTTTCTTGTATGTGGTTCTCCTTCATAAGGCAGCTGCAGAGTTGACACATGCATACTTCAAACTTAATGGAACAAGTAGTTTTCCATCTACTTATATAGAAGAGATCACAACAGAAAGTTATTCATTCCACTTCCATTCAACTGATTTATTTCTGTACTGGTATTTTTCCAAATCTGTAACAATGGCTTGACATAATCTTGGATGAAAATTTTGTTACCATCACTGTCAAACCTAAGAAAAATCTTATTTCAGATAATTTAATTTAATGTATTGAAAATGTCTCTCTTCTTATTCTGTAGCAATTCTTACTAGTCACCGACTGCCAGTTTTCTGCCAATTGATTCTTAAAGTTGGAAACTTTCTGAACTATGTAAGTAAAATTATTTCTTTACTTGTTCTTAAAGATAACAGAAAATAATGCAAGACTTGAAAACTGAAGGAATGAACTTTTTTCTATATCTTCTAGGGGCGTCACACTGGAGATGCTGGAGGTTTTAAAATTAGTGCCTTGCTCAAACTAACAGAAACAAGAGCAAACCAAAACAACATTACTTTGCTTCACCATATTTTGGAGGTACAACAAAACTGAAAAATTAATCCTGTGTGAATTATTCTCAAATATTAATTCCCCAGAAGCTAAGGGGCTTTTACCTCAGTAAAACCCCACTATAAGTACCCAGAGGATGAGCCTCTGTGCTGGAAATACCATGAAAACTTTTCCACAGCACTCTGCACAGATGAGATCACATCCATATACAGTAATATTTAGAGAGGTAACACTAGGTTTCCTTCCTCAAGTTCACTTGACATGTCTGCTTGCTGTTTTCTTTCTCTTTTTCAACTGCTCTCTTGTGTTGACACATATCCCAAATGCATCTGTCAAATGAAATTTATTTTTGTAGTATGAAGGCAAAATCTCAGGTCAGCCTGTGCATTGTGGCAGCCCATGGGATGTAAGCCTGAGCACTTAAAATTAGTCTTTTCCTTTCTTTTTAACTCTCTGTGGATGCCAACTTGAGAAAAAGAATGAACAAGACTAAATTTATCCCTACATTTATAAGAAGCAAAACTGAAATGTTAATTTTTCAGTCCTGATATCGTCCAGCTGAAAAACTTTCATATTCTTTGACAGACTGTATAAGATAACCGTTTTTTTTCTCTTCAATTTTAGGAGGTTGAAAAAAACCACACAGATCTCCTGCAGCTTCCTAGAGATCTTGACTTTGTTTCCAAGGCAGCGGGGTAGGACATTGTTGTTTGTTTTTGTCATGTATGAATTGCCAACCTCTTTAAAGCTAACAAGGAGCTGAGTCATTTTTATGGTGTTGTAATAAGGTCACAGGATTTCTCTGCTGTGGGAGAGTGTTCCCTTCAACACCAAACAGTGCTGAGATTTATAATTCAACCTGGTTTAGACTTTTAGGTTGGGCTCACTGATTTTTCTTTCTGTGGAACCAGTACTACTTTAGAAGAAAACTGTGTAGGTAGTGATTTTCCCTCATTTTCAAGGACCCAATTCTTCTTCCACATATTGCAGTAGAAACCTATCTTCCCTGAAGTTTCTCAGTCGGTTCAGTAAGTGTTTGGACAATATTTTTGGGGCACACAGTGTGATTCTTGGGGATGGCGCTGTGCAGGGCCAGGAGTTGGACTTGATGATCCTGGTGGGTCCCTTCCAATTCAGCACATTGTGTGATCTTTAGGTGAAAGCCCATCTGGAGGCACAGAGCTTATGTAAGGAGGGAATGATTGGGGTGATTTACTAGCAAATGGGGACCTCAGGACTCCCAGAGCTGACTATCAGCATGTGTTTCTACCATATGTGGGTAAAAAGAAAAAACCTGTTTCTGGAGGCTTTTGACTTTCTCCCATGTGCCTGAAAGTCTCATGAGTCTAATGCCAGCTCTTTCTCTTTAGCTCACAGGAATCACATCTATTCAATTACACCAATCAGGATCCACATTTGTAGCACCAGGATTAACAGGAACCTTGTAGTGATTTAGATTTCCGTGTAACTCAAAGAATGGAGTAACTTTGAAATCTGTAGATGGATTGATGTTTATTATGTAGCTGCTAAATAGTTTTTTGAAAATATTTTAATTCCATAATGAAACAGTAAGACACTATGGTTTTTGTGAGTTATCTTTGCAGAAGTTAATCTGAGTGTTGTTTTCAACCGTGAATTTCTTTTTGGATTGTGTCATAATAGAAATACTTTTCTCGACTGAAACTAGATCTTGACGGCCAATGATATAAATTCACTCTTTGTAAAAAGTAATTGCCCTCTACTTTAGTCAAACTCTCAAACTTACAAAATTGATTTGCTGATCAACCTGTGGAGAACTGTGCATGGTGCAAATCCTGCAAGGGACTCTCCTAATGCTGCTCACACCTGGATGCACCGTGAAGCACCAAGCCAGGTTGTGCTGATTCAGTAAATTTTGTCTGGCCCAGAGAGCAGTTCAGAACGACACAAGATGCTGGTTTGGCAGTGGCTGTGTTTGGATCTCCACACAAGCTAAAGTAACACAGAGAGGAGATACAATTTTGGACTATAAATAGATTGGGGAAAAAAAGCAAGGAGGGAAAAGAACCAGCTAAATAAGGACAGTATCGGCACAGGGGAGATGAGCTTGTGTTGCATATGAATAGCATAGGCTGGAAATTTTTTGGAGTTTTTTGAATATTAGGACAGTGAGGTTCTTCCACAGTCCATCCCGGGAGGTAGTGAGGGCAAAAGCACAGAGTCTTTCTTAGATGAGGGTTTGCACACATGAAAAGGAATTTATATAGAAAAGAAGTACTTGCAAAAGCAGGGTCTGGGCTGGACATTAATTCAATGTTCATTTGCAGAGATGATAATGTTAATAATAACCTTTTAAGTTAATGCAAACAAAAGACTTACCCCTTCAATGTACTGTCCCTTTTGTGGACCTTTCAGGATCCACATTGACGTCATGCAGGCTGAGGCAGGTGCCAATTTGAAGAAGCTGTTGGAAATAGAGAAACGTTTATTTTTGTCAACAGATGATTTAAAAATTCAGCATGGAAAATCTGTGCAAGTAGGTAATGTGAGTGTGATATGTTTCCCACCTTTCTTCCTAAACACACTCTTCTTAAAGGTACTGTGATTGAGGTCACAACTGGACATAAAGCCCGCTGGGAGAAGGGTCATTACTACACTCCCACTGTGCCCTGATGGAAAGAGTATCCCAGATTGTCCTACGTTTCTGTGATGTGGTATTGGGATATGGAAACAGCTGAGGACCAGACAGATTTTTCTGTGGATAAAAAAAGGAAAGCCCTAAAAATGAAATGTAGGCTGCAACTATAGATGTGTACAGTGCAGCACAGAAACATGTTTTGTCTTACTGTGCTTTGTGGGGAAAAAAGTGGATAGATTTGCAATATGCTTCCCCCCCCACATATTTCCTAACATCCTAACTTTTCATCTTCTCAGAACAGGTCTCTTTAATATGCATAAATTGTATTACAAAATGTGTCTCAGGGCAGCCTCAATGCTTCGAAGGACCTGCAGAAGGAATTTGCCAGTATTGAAAAGAAGAAGGAAGAACTTGCTGATTATCTGTGTGAAGACCGAAAAAAATTCTCTTTGGAGGATGTATTCAGCACAATGAAAAGCTTCAGAGAGATCTTCCTCAAGACCTTACAGGTAGTTTGCTCTTGTGACTCTTTAGAAATAGGTTGAGAACTTTATTTTATTTTAAATCAAGCTATAATTTCTGGTTTTTTCTACTCTAAGCTGGGCTACCTAACCCTGGTTGCAGAAGTAAATGAAAGTAAATTTATGTTCTTTCAAACTTCAGCAGAAAATGAGTATATGGGCAAATATAAAACTTGTGGCTTTTTTTTGTTTATGGGACTTGGTTTTGTTGATTGGTTGGGTTGTTGTTTTTTTTGGGGGGGAGGTGTTCCTGTGGAGAATGGTTCGAGTAATTTTTTCCCACTGAAAATTATTAACCAGACCTCAAAGTAATAGGACCTTTGTGGCATGTGAAAGAATGAACAACCTGACATGCTTTACAGATTTGCTGATAGACAACAGGTAGATTTTCCAATAGGCAAAGGCTCATTGGAAGATGTGTTTATGTGTTAGTTTTTCATCGTATTAGATAGCTCCAAAGAGTGTTTTGTGTTCCAAAAAACCCTTCCAAATCTTTCAATGCATTATATTTCTTAACTTACAGGACTTTACTCCTTGCAATAAGGAGTAAGAGAACAGCAACTTCACCGTAAAAGTTGTGTAGAGCACCTTCCAATTAGTAAACTCTCTAGTAAACCTCCATTTCACTTCCCTTACTAAACACTTCACACCTGGACTAATGTACTTCCTTTAGGGTTTTCTTAATGCCAGGTGAGAGTGGCTGGGTATTCATACATATTTTAACAGCAAGAACCACCCACTCCTGCACTGACTCCAGGAGAGCCCCAGCCTGGATAAATCTTCTGTAGAGAGAACCATCTGCATGACAAGAAGAACTGCAAGAATACAGACAGCTCTGCTGCCAAGAGAGACTGGAGGAGTGCTTCAGGGCAGATCATAGATTCAAATGAAAACAATGAAGTTTCTGAGGAAGTGATAGAAGATGAAAGACGAAAAATATATCCTCCACTGTTCCTACAACCTGCTTCTCCAGTGAAGCACTGAGCTGAAATTTTCCAAGCAATGCAGCCACCCAGGCTCTGAAATGATGATACTGCCACAGACAGTCTGGAAGATTAACCCTATAAAACACAGATGTTTTGGCAATATGCTTGATCCTTAAAGTTCCTAAAACTCTAGGCATGAAGGAAAGAATTAAGAGAGTCCAGAACATAATGGCTCATCATTTGTAGAAAGCTATACTGGAAACTTACTGTGAAGGGTAATTTCAGGAACCAGAGTTCTTTCAAGAAACAGTCCCAGTAAAGGTTATGTAGTGTCCTAGTATAACTACAGGGGATTCAAACTATATTTCTGGGTGCTTCTTGCTCATAGCCAGGTCAGAGCGACTAGAAAAGCTTCTTTTTATATCCCATAATGTAAACTCCTTTTCATCTTATTTTGAGTTCCATTTCTCAGCAGCATCTCACCTCAAAGGTACCACAACTGTTAGCCATGTTGTCTGCACCTCTCCTTCTCTGCAGACCTAGAATTAATCTCCTCTTCTTCTTGCCTTGCTGTCTTACTGTCACCACAGTAAAGATACTATTTCTACTTGAAACAGCAACATATTGAAAAGCTGAAGGTTTTAATTTTTAAAGCATCTTTTTGTTCTGTGATTTTGATTTTTACACTAGAATCAGCCACAGGCATCATCTCTTCCAAGTGCCATTTATTTTAAGCTTTAATGCTAAGGTGTAACTTTTATTTTGGGATGAGTCTTGTGTGTAAAGCAGGTCTCTTAGCACTGCCAAAATTGTTAGTGCTATCTTTCCATTCCCACATCAAATAAGAAGGGAAATAGTTTTGATAAATAGTGGTTCTTCATGTCTCTTAAGCTGATCTACAGAGATTTAGGGTTTGTTACTTTGTTCAAACAAAATCTTTCTCCCTTCCCTGAGGGTTCTTCCTGATCTCTTATCCTTCAGGTAACACAAATTGAGTTACACAAATGGAATTACTTTAATAAGACTGCCATCTTTCTCTCCATCTACCTGGAGGGAAATAACCCAAATCAACAAAGCCTTTCCAAATACCTAAATGGTATCCAAAACTGACATGGTGAAAGGAAGCAAGGGAGCTGGTTTGTCACCCAGGGCTGATGACTGTTTCACCACTTCTCAAAAAATAAAATAAGCAGATGGCAGGAGGAAGGAGACAGGGAGAAAATAGCTTCTCAGCTCAAAGACAAAAAAATCAGAATTGGAGTTTTGCTGAGAACTGAGTGGTAAAATTGTGGGGAAAAGAATCACTGTGTGATTATAGGGGATTTTGGGAAACATTTGATTTCCCTTAGCATTTGCAGCTGTTCATAGAAGGGAGCTCCTAGCAAAGAGATGGTCTAATCTCAGGAAAAGGAGAAGAAAAGTTCCACAAAATCTGCTCTAGGAAGTATTCAATTGATGACAGAGGTTATACAGACAGCTCTGCACAGGGATAGTTCCTCTGTGTACTCCCCTAGGACAACCAAGCTGGAGCAGCTGCTCCTCAGTAGGGTGCATACGGTGCTGGAACAGGATGTGCTTTAGATAGCGTGGGGATAAACAGTTGTCCTGGAGCATCTTTTAATTCAAAAATCAAGCAAGTATCTAGCATTCCACAAAGCGCAAATCCAAAGTGACACCCTCTTTCACTGAATCTCATCCCTGCAGCTGCCTTCACTAATCCAGGAAGGTGGAGAAGGGACTGTGAGTATTCATTCCTCTGCCCTACTACCACTGTACCTTTTTGGGCTTTCTTGTGTTAAGAGACATTGTTAACATAACAATTCAATATAAACACACTTGTTTGGGGGTTTTTACAATTCTTCTGAAGAAAAATTTGGTTCAGGCTTGCTCAATTGATAAATTTATTCCTAATGTGTTTTAGCTCGTTCTCACTACTGTGGGTGCTGTTCAGTTAGCAGAACAACATATTGCTGAATTTACTTCCTTTATTTCTTATGGCATATTACATAGAGACATTCTTCCAGAGCCCACAAGTCTCCCAACAGCTATAGCATAGAATAGTATCTCAAAGATGCTAGGCTAAGATGCAGCAGGAATTTATCAGGAAAGCACATAGGAGGCATATACTGATGGAAGGCTTTTAGCCTCTCCATAAGACTTCACCACCTGTACCCCATTCTTTCTGAAGCACCCTCTATTTGGGGCAAATGTATCTTTTTCTTTCTCTCTCAAGAGTACATGGATTTTTTTCTTTTCAAGCCACCCAGTGACAGTTCCCATAACCTTGAGCCCCTAATGCTCCTATATTTCAAATAGACTACCTCTGTTAATGCTCACAAGTTTTCTGTATTTGTTTCAAAGTTCCTTTGGACCAAAGGATACTAGACTTCTACTTTCTATAAAGGCTGGTTCTATGAGCTTGTGCTCATTTTATGAGATTTGTTCAGCTCATCTTATGGAAATAGTGGCAGATAATCCATAGCAATTAAACTGATTTATCAGTATCATGGGAAATTGTATTTCCTGCTTCAAAATCTCTGCAAAGGAGACACATGTTTCGTCAAAAATCTCATCTGCATCAAATCATCAACATTTTCCTAGATGTTATTAGGTTTTGTCATATGACACAGCAGCCTATTAACTACTGATCTACCTGCAATGTATAGATTAACTACTCACTGGTTGCAATCAAAAGCAGGCAAGCTTCCAGGTGGGATGGCAATGTTCTGGTGAGAAGTGCCGCTCTGGAACAAGGAATGCAGAAGCATTTAAGAAAATTGCTTTTATCATCTTTATGTTATACTACAGTTATCTCAGTTCTTCAGAATTACCTTCTCCCACTGTTGTGCTACTTGTCAAAAGCCAGAAATACTCTTCCACTGAGTAATAGTCTTCTTTTGCTAGCAGTAATCATTCTAATCCTTTTTCTTCTTCCATTAATGATATTATTCTGGTACCAGCAGCTCTGTGGAAACCAGAATCCTGCCTATCTACATAAATCCCAACAGGATTTATGCCATTCTGGCAACTGTGTGAGTGGTACCAACAAACATCCAGCCTGGACTCTGGCCCTGAACTGTAGTGCAGAAATACTACTGGCAAATTTAATGAGAGCCTGAAGAAAAACTGTGAATTGCTGTTTAGCACAGCTGAACAGTTCCTGAAAATTCTGGTAGAAATCCCTGAATACAAACAAGGTTGCTATGGGATAAATCTCTAGAATGCTAATTAAGTTAAACTAATGTTCTGTTTTGTGGACAAAGGGACTAATTAAGAAGAATGCATTTCAGTCCGTAGTTGAAAGTTGCAGTTAAAGCTGATGAAATAGTTTGCTGGTAACATCATCACATGGAGAAGGCCAAAGGGATTGATCAGGAAGCTCTGTTCTGCTATTTACCCTCCAACTCCAGCAGCTGAGAGTTTTAAGTGAGCACAGGGCATGTTCAGAATACCTACTCATTGCAAACTGAGAGTTTCTTAACAAGCTTTTCTTTCAGAAACTCTTATTTACTTTTTTTAATTTGTTATTCTGTCTGAATGCAGGAAAATCAAGAAAGGAAGGAGCAAGCTGCAAAATCTGAGAAAAGGAAGAAACAGTTTAAAGGAGAAGATGCAAAGAGGCTAAAGGGAGAGTAGTACATTTAACAATTAATTCCCTTTCTATTAGCCAATCTTTTGTTAATTAGAAGGAATTTATCTGTTAACTCTGGCTGATCTGATATAATGACAGTGACTTAGCCATGGATGATGTAGTTGTCAAACAAATGCATAGTAAGACATCAATTACCAATTTTCAAGTGCAAGTGAATGCTTGGAAGAAATCATGATAGGGATGTTAGAAAAAAATACCACTCCAATGAGCACGTTTCTCCTACTTTGCTCAGAGGTGGAGGATATCCTGCTATTGTTCTGAAGAGTTGTTGGGAGACTTTTAGGGTTATAGAAAGCTGCACACACTTGAACTTCATGCAGCACAGAAGGCAAGTTGTGTCCAGTGTTATTGATTTTTCTTATCAGAGATCTGGTTCCTTAAAGGAGTTAGGTCTGTGCTTAAAGAAGTGTCTGTGCTGCTTGATGCAGAAAAGCACTTGCTGTGCTGGGCTTCCCTGGGTGTGAAGTATGTCTAGTGCTAATATTGGTATGTGTATATTTTAATTTTTTATCTTGGGAAATACTTGGCATCCACTTTTATTGAAGATTTCTGCCAATAACATTTGGTTGCAATTAACAAGCCATTAGTAAATCTAAGTGGAGTGCATGTAAATTTTACACTAGATGCTCAACCCTTGGAAGACTGGTTTTTCTGGTGTCTAAATAGATGGCCTCCTTTTAGCTTTTCTTTCATAGTTATTCACTTTTAGAAATACATTTTTAAAATACATAAAATCCCTTGAAAACTGATCAAAACAAAGTTCTCTTGTCTTGTCAAGTCCAATATTGTCTTGTCAAGTTCTACCACAAATATGTTTTGCATACTTTTCAAACATACTTAATATAAAGCTGCAAATTAAAACAAAAAAAAGAAAAAAAACTTCTTATAAATACAAAAAAGTAACCTAGTATATGATAAAATAAAACATTTATCAGCTATAAGAATTAAGGGTGTGCTTCAACCCTGTAAAGAAAAGGAGCACCAAACCAGAAGAGCCTTCTGTATTTCCAGGAGATAGTTTAGGTGGAGCTGGCATTATATTTCTTCCTTTGTGAGAAGGTGGGTTTAATTCATGGGAGGTATAAACTGAACATGAAAGAGCATTTAGAGTCTGAATTATTTTTCAGTACTGATTTTAGAGAACTGTGCATAGCAGTGGTGACAAAGACAACAAGGAACTTTGAAAATCTATTTTAATCTCAATCACGGTATGGTGACAAAAATAACAGAGGGTACCAGATCTGGCACAGCAGGATGCTGAAGCTCATCCTAACATTCTTAATTCTCTGTAAAACTGGGGTTTGGGTTTTTCTAGTCATATAATCAGCAAGTTAAGTAATTATTTTCTGAAGAAGGAATGAAAATTCATCAGATTTACTATCAGCCTGTGCTTGCAGGATTGTCAAGGCCTGGTTCACAAAGAATGAAGTAACCCTTCAACTTTGCAGGTATCTCCCTTGATGCCAGTGACACAGCACACAGGGCAATCCTGTGCAGGGATCTTTAAAGGTCCCAATCCTGCAGTCTCTGAATCTCTGACCTTAAGTGCAGTCACATGCTCTGTCAGTCTGAATATCTGGTTTGTCCAGTTGTCTGGGGATCATTTCTCTGCAGCTGACAGATCTGCCAGGGACAGCACACAGCAGCAATGTCTCTTAGGGCCAGCAATAACCTCACTCTCTGGATTTCGAACAGGAGAGGTAAAGTCAGAAGCACCCATTGCTGATGTATCTAGAGATACAAGCAAGGGCTTCAGCTGCTGAGAACTGCTGAGAACCAAACTGAGCCAAAAACTGTTACCAAAATTCAAGTGGAGGGTACTATTTAGACAACTGAGCAATATTTTACTTGATTCCACATATTAAAAACAACTTTTCTATGAATAAGACTTAAGATTACCAAAATAATTTGGTGACAGGCTCATGCTGATTCCAGGGACTCAGACAGTTTAAGACTGGGGGGGTTTTTTAACTCCTCTGGACATGTTTATATATGTATGTACATTGACTTTTTTTTTTTTTTTTTTTAACTTTTCCCCCCTCACTTCATAGATTAAGCAACTCCCCTGCTTTATTTTCTTCAGCTTCTGTTGCAGCAGCTTCCATTACTTGGCATTTAAATTCTTCTGGAGAATTCTATCAGATAATTGCAAGGATTACATTTTATATGTTAATTCAAGAAAAAGAACATATTTTGTATATATATTACTACAAGAGAAATAACATCTAGAGGTTTCTTCAGCAAACCAAGTGGAAATATGAGCTGCTTCTAATGGAAGTTTGAAGATACTAATGACTAGAGTAAACAAGAAAACAAGAACACTTAAGAACAAAATATGGAAACATGCGTTTAAATATCTGGTGAGAATTTAGGCATGCCACTATAATACTGTAACTGCAGCAGAAAATGAAATGTTTTTAAAAGCTAAAGAGCAGATAAGTTTTGATGAACAGTACAGAAGTTCCAGAGCATAACTGCTATCATTACACATAGAAAGCAACTGCAAAAGCAGACTCCCAATCCAATTAGGAGTCCAAATCCTATCAATCCATGTATTGATATATCCAGGATGAAATAGAAGAGCTTTTCTCTGGCAAAATTATTATTGTCTGTTTTTACACGGGACTTACTTGTTTGGCTGCAAGTAACAAACTGACACATGATGAAATGTCACCAACACAAATTGCTCTTGCAATAGTAAAAGCATCTCGTCTCAACAGCTGGGGAAATCAGCTAATATTCTGCTGCTAGAATTTTACTGGGTCACTTGTATTGCTTGAGTTGGCTTTCTAAAAGCATGTGATAATGATTTAAAACCTGTGTATGAAGGATAAGTACAACTTTCAGTGCAGAGTTGACTTACCACTGCATTCTACCCTAGTATGTGTTTGTAACCCAGGATATATTTCACTTTTGTATATCTTCATTTTAGTAAACAGAGCTAAACAAAAGTACCTGAATTTGTGAGGCTTATTACTTCCAGCTTTAAATAACATACTAACAAGTGAGATCCTGAGCAATTGCTTTTCCTGTGCTGAAAGTGAATACAGTAATAATATTTTTATTTTATTTATTTTTAAGTACAAACGGCATGACAGATGTTCTGGATCTTAACCTCCTAAAAAGACGAGAAAAAAATGAGAAAAAAAAACTTCTTAATTGCATCTGGCAATATAAAACTGCTAAGCAGTTAGATTAATTCCCCATGAATTCTAGAAAACTGCAAAAATTCTTAAAAAAAAGAGTTACCAATCTCAACCCTGTGCCCCAGAGTTCAATGAATTTGCCACAGTTTTTTACTGATAGCCTGGCAGACTTCAGGCCATGCTTTCACAGACATAAATGAGCATAACCACATTGCAATTAATCTCACATTTAATCTCTTTTTAAATACACATCCCCCTGCATAATCTTCACCCCTTTATTGGCTGGAAAGATTCAAATTGAGCTCATTTCATTAGAATGTGTCTTTAAATCTTTCCACAGGCTTTATGAAATCTTATTTCTGTGTATAATGTTTATTCAAATAGCTGAAATAATATAAAGAAGCCTCTAGTTTTGGTATCAGCTTGATTATTTGTTGGGCAGAGAGAAAGAAGTTGTGGATGCCCCATCCCTGGGAGAGTTTAAGGCCAGGATGGGGCTTGGAGCAACCTAGTTTCGTGGAAAGTGTCCCTGCCCATTGCAAAGGGGTTGGAATGAGATGATCTCTAAGAGCCCTTCCAACCCAAACCATTCACCTGTTAAAGGTTTCAGTCTAGGATGCCCAACACTAAATAATGCTCACATCTCTGAATCTCAGATCTGAAGCAGCAATGTCTGTCCCATCCCACCTGAAACCCTTAAATCCTCAGGCAATCTGGGGTGACAGCCCAAATACAATTTTGTGGAGTATTTGCTCTTGTTCATACATTCAGTGTTTATGAGGGAGGGATTTGGTAGCAAAGCCATCTAATGTGAGAGCTTACAGCTGCATGGGGGGCACACTCACAGACACGTACGTGATTGCAGATTTAGCTGGCAACTGAACAACTTCTAAAGTGTTGCTTAACTATTTGACCTGGGCATCTAAACAGCTGTATGTACCTTTTGAGAGTTTGGGCCAAAGTCTTCAGAAAATACCTATAGCACTGGGATATACAGAGTTAGTAAAGTTGGTCTAACTCAAAGCAGTTAATGTTGAATCATTTCTGCCTAAATTCTTCTCAAAAATACTCAAGGACAATGGGAATCCTGAAGTCTGGACAAGCTGCTGCTGTGCTCAAATGTGATCCTTATGAGTAGTGTTGGAGCAAAGATGGTCTTATTGACAGCTTTTGTTTCAAGCTTACTGAAGCTTTACACACCTGTCCATGCTTATCAGATTTGTTTGTTGATCTAATAAAACATGCAAACACTTTTCATTTCATCCTACGCACCACAGAGAAAACACATTACCACTCCCTTGTAATTTGCAGCAGGCTTTACATATTTGCAGGCTCTTATCATGTTACCTTTGGTCTCCTTTTTCCTAGACTAATACCCTTTCAGCTTTTCAGCCTAGGGCTTTCCTAATACTTGCATCCTAGAATTTTTTACACCTGTGTTAATGCACTTGTGGATCTCTTCCTGGTTTTCTTCAACTGGATCTCATCTTCCCCATTGTGCAGTGCTGGATCACCAGCTGGGCAGTTCAGCAGGGCTCAGGACAGTGAAAGGATACCTGCCTGCATTGTACAGGTTGTTCTTCCATCTCAGCAAGATATTTGACTTCTTCTGCAACCATGTTAACATTTAGATCCTTATTCAGAGAGGCATCCTGTTCTCCAGCAAGATACGTGTTGCTTTCATCTTCATTCACCTGCACATTCAATAAATACACTTTTTTGCATGCTTCAAGTCTTTCATGGAAACAGAAAATAAAATGGAACCATAAACACTGCCTTTCTGATTTTATCCAAATAATTAGTTCTTTATTACTCTCCAAGTATAGATCTTCATGTGCTTTTGCACCATTTTACTATTTTCATCTGGGATGTGAATAAACAGGTGTTTGGTAAAAATGCAGTCCTGAAAAGAAACAGTACAGTTTGGGTTAATGTATTCTGAAGTAAATCTAAAGTGCACTGCTTTAATCATGTGCACATATTTTGCTCTTATTAGTCACCCAAAAGTAAAAAGCACTGCATTTTTTTTTATCTGAGAAGGCAAATGCTTGATGTTTTTTCTGTGAAATTGCAAAGGTCAAGTGTTGCCAGATGAATTGGTTTTAATGGAGGAGCTCTGAGGAACAGGGAACTAATCTGAGATACCAATTCTGATTACCAAGCTAACAGTTCATTCCCTTCTTTATCAGTACCCAGAACCAGGTGACTCACAGGGGCCAAGGCTGCTGCCTTCCTGTGGCACTTACAAGTGTCATGGCACTCTACATGACCTCACCATTAATATCTTACTCAATTTAAAAGTCAAACGCTTGCTTTTAACTGAGCAAAATCTACCTTTGAAATCTGGGGATTTTTTTCCATCTCACACATCTAAATATATTTAAATTCATTGATTTCAGTGGACTTAGCTTTCCTTTTAACTTGGTGTTAGAAATATGTCGCTTGGTGTCTCACTTCAGGTAATTAACCTGCTTCATATTATTTCTATGCTGAGTTAAATCATTCGAATTTTTATAATGAGAAGTGTTCTCCTGGTGTTGATTTGCTTTCAAATTGTCCAGTATTTTTACATGCAAAACAGTTTACAGAAATAGAAGGTTTGACATTGGTGGCACTAGAAAGAAAATAAAACTGGAGTTTATGGCTATCTCAGAATGACAGTAGATGCACCTTTTTTGAAGATATATGGAAGTTATAAATGCATTATTTGTGGCTGAGAGCCACAAAGACCAAACAGCAGAAAAGTCTGTCATCTCCTGTCAAAAAGACCAGAGTCTGTCCTTAAGCAGGGCAATTTACACGTGGTCATGTCAGGATGATTTGCTTTTTAAAAAAAAGAGTATAACCAAAACCCAACCAAATGCAAGAACGGCAATAACATTAATCTAGAAAAATATTTGAGTTCCTACACTAATAGGTGTAGAATACCATAAGGAGAGAAAAAAACAAACATGCAAGAATGGCTATGTTAAACATAATAAAAATGGTAATGAATAGAACTCCACCATCCTCTCTGACTCCAAAATGTAGCTGCAAACAGCTGCTTCTGCAGAGGAACACCACCAGGAATATGTATTTTTGAAGCAAAGGATGTTTTTGTATTCTGTCTGTGTGGAGCTGACTCACAAGTCATCAGTTTTGAGGAGAATTAGAGGAGAATCAGTGAGGGAACTAAGTGATGTTACTGCTACATTTCACTGTCCTTGGGGCTCCTGTTTTCAAATTGTAAAAACAACCATAAACACAATGCCTAACAAATATTTATTCCACAATGAGATGAGACTTTTTTTAATATTTTATGAACAAAATTATTTTGTTATTAAGTTGCAAAAAAACTCTGAAACATGCCAGAACAGTAAGGGAAGCTTTAGAGGAAAATTTGAAAGAAAATAAAGCCTGGAGGTGAATGAAACTGGGGTAAACTACAAAAAGGAAAAGCAAAAGCCAAACCAGATCACTCTGGCACTGGCTCCCTTTGACAACTATCAAGACAGACAAAATGCAGTAGACATGGACTTCATTAGGACACTTAATGTCATGCAGAGTATGGGCTGAGAACAATTACAAAGGCAGCTAAAGAGAAGTCATTAACAATAATTTCTGTTGCTCAGCAGGACCAGACTGGCTGCATATGTTTAAGGAGTTGACAGACCAGTGCAGAAGTTTTTCAGATGAGGTCCACAAGCTGTCACTGTGTGGCTGGGAAGAGAAAATGGCCAGTGCTGGGTGTTCCCACGTGAGATGGAACAAGTTCAAGCTCGAGTGGTCTGATGTTGGGCAGATTTAGACTGCCTGGCACTGGGGCAAGAAGCCCAAAGAGTAAAGCCTATGCTCGAGGAGTTGTGGCCAGACCATTTGGTGCATATTAGACCACAGGAATCAAATGTCTTAAAAGAATTCACAGTAACTAATTCCTGTATTCGGTCTGGCTAAGATGGAATTAATTTTCCCCACAGCAGCCCTCCTAGAGCTGTGCTTTGCATTGGTAGCTGGAAGGGTGTTGATACCATACCAGTGTTTTGCCTACTGCTGAGTGGTGCTTGCACAGCATCAAGGTTGTCTCTCCAGCATTCCTCCCTATACAAGTAGGCTGTGGGAGGGGACATAACCAGGACAGCTGACCCAAACTGATCAAAGGGTCTACTCAGGTAAAGCAAAGATAAAGGTGGAGGAAGGTGGCCATTTATTATTTATGACATTTGTTTTCCAGAGCAACCACTATATGTGCTGGAGCCCTGCTTCCCAGGAAGAGGTCAAATACCGTTTGATGGGAAGTAGAGAATTACATCTTTTAGGTTTTTCCTTTGCTTGTGTGCACATGGCCTTTGCTTTTGCTTCAGAAAACTGCCTTTATCTTGACTCACAAGGGGTTTTATCATCTTATTTTCTCTGCCTCCATTCTGCAGAGAAGAGGAGCAATAGAGTAGCTCGGAGAGCGACGGCTCCAGCCAAGGTCAACTCACCACACATCCTTCAAACCAAAGTAATGGTCAAAATAAAAATAAAGATTTAAATTCTATAATGCAAAATTCTAAAACCCAAGCTGGAGTCGCATCTCTCAGGCCACATTAGATTGCACATGGTATCTGGCTGTGAATACATACATGAAATGCCAAGTAGCTGAATTGTGCATGTGAAGTGGCAATGACAGAAAGAGGCAGTAGTATTTCAGTGTGTGAGATACCAGCACTGCACTGAGGTGTGGGAAAGGAGCTGACTCTCACCACGTATGTGAAACTTGGCAAGTCCAGGAATGTCTAAGGTGAGATATTTTCATCTGAAAAGAGAAGACTAATTGCCTGGCAGAAGGTAACAGGGAACTTGACATGGACCACAGTGTACAATTCTCTCTGCCCATATTCAAGAAACATGAGCAAAAATCAGAACAGGTGCAGGGCCAGCAGGTGAGAATGATCAGCAATTTGAGAGTCTGCCTTGAGAGAAGAGCAAAAAAACTTGTCTTTTTTTGCTGAACAAAACAAGGCTGGAGACTGGATGTAATTCTGTCTATAAATAAACACACGGGGAAGGGAAAGGAAGATTTAAACTAAATGGCAACATCAGCATAGAATATTTGGATATAAATCGGCCAGAAGGCTGGAAATTAGCAGAGGTTTCTAACTAGAACAGCTCTAGAACTTATGCAATAGGAATGGCGAGGTGTTGTATGATTTCACTGACTGCAGAAGCCAGAGAACTAGGCTCAAACATGAGGAGTTCCCTTCCTCTCTTTTCTTCCATATTTATTACCTCCATGTCTCCCTGCTACATACTCAGCTGGAGCATACAGATTGTTAAATCTTCTCCACCTCTTTTTCCAAGAAGAAATGGTGCAAATGCTGGAATTGAAGTAGAGTAAGTATCTTCTCCTTTTGCCATCATGAACCCCTACAAGGTGCTGGAGTCTGGATTATGTCCTATACATGCACATACATAAATGCATACACATATGTCTATAGGCATGGCTAGAACTTTACATGAACACATACAAGGCACACATATGAATGTTTGAAGTGGGCCATAAACACTGGATATTTTTATTTCTCAGGAGTTCATTAGAATATTCCAATAGTTTCTTTTCACCCTTCTGCCAGAGTAATGGGTTGTGGAACTACCCTTCTGCATTTTGAGCACTGCACAAACCATGTGCTTGTGTGATCTCATAAATATCACAGCATCCCATCTGAGTCAGAGTCTAAGAGAGGGAATGTGTCACTGGAAAATGCTGAATTTCTGTCCCTTGCTCTCTTGGTAGGAATCACATGCACGCAATTGCCAGGAGGAGCATAGAAGCAGCAGCTGGTGCAGTTCCCTCTGCATTGGAGCTGCAGCCTGGTATGTTCTGCTGTTTTGTCTCTGTGCCTGTGTGTGTGCTGGTACATATGTGCATTTATGCACCTCACATTAACACTGGTGCATTTGCCTCAGACTAGTCTGTTAACCTTACAAATTACAACTCGCTTTTTAAAAGGATGCTGTGCCAACATGCCTGGAGCTACAGGGCACGTGCTGCAGAAAAAGCCAAGCCTAGCCTGTGACTTGTGCGTGGGGAAGGGGTTATAGGTGACAGGCATTGTCTGTTCACCTGTCACAACAGAGAAGTGGGCACTTAAATCTGTCCTTGTGACACAGCTCCACATGCCTCGCTTGTTTATCTGTCTCAAAGGGATGGCCCTGTGTTGTTTTTTTTCGGGTCACTGTGTGAGTGTATGTGTGGGTGTGCATGTGTGCCTCGCTAAAATAGTCGCAAGCGTCTCAGGCCATGGAACAGACTATGTACGTGTCTGCCAACAGGGTAAGTGCCAGTTCAGTAACAACAGTCGTATGTATTTTAGGCTAATGCGTGTGTCAGTCAAACTCGGAGTGCGCCTGCCTGTGTTTCTCAGGCCAGCGGATGGATGTTTGTGTTTCATGATCCCTGTGTGCTGGAGCAGCTTGCGTGCTTGTTCCCTTCCTTCCGATTGTCACATATCGCAGGGTATTCTGAGCATACCTGTGTCTCTGAGTGTGCAATTCCCTGCATGTCTGACAGCAACAGTCCCAAAAGCCTCAGGGCAACATCTGTCTTGCAGTGACAGCTGCCTGTGCTCCTTGGGCCAGGGTCTGTCTGCCTGTCTGTGACACAGAGTAATGCACCTCAGGACTCTGTGTGTTTGTCTGTGTGTGTGTATGTATGTGTGTGTGTGTCACAGGGATAACAGCTCCTGTGCCTAAGACCCTGCCACCTCAGTAACAGTGACAGTCATCACCTCAGCGCGACACGTGTCCGTACATCCGCGTGACACGGCCCCACAGGCCTCAGACTGCTGGGACAGCCACATGCCTTGAACCCGTGTGCTGTGACTCTGTCATGCAGCCCCTGACAGAGTGACACAGCCTCAGACCCCTGTGTGAGAGCACCTCACAGCCCGATGTCTGTCCATGCCACAGACTCATCTCACACTCATGTGTCTGTCCGAAGGTGACACGGCCTGCATCCCTCTGAGGTGCCCACTGCATGCATGCCCGGGGGCTGTGCACTTCTCTCAGTCCCACAGCCTCTGTCAGCCTGTGTGCAAGGGGACCGTGAGTGTGAGGGGACCGTGCTTTGTGTGGGGTGCTCCGTGTGCATGTGTGTAAAGGGTTTGTGTCTGTGAGGCAGTAGCGTGTGGAGTGTGTGTAAGAGGACTGTGACCATGAGAGGTCCTGTGAGAGCGTGTGTCTGTGTGTCGGGCTGTGTCCGGACCGTGCGTGCGAGCGCGGCCGGCCGAGGCTGAGGCCGGGCCCGGGGGGCAGCGGCTCCGCACGTCAGCGCGGGGCGGGCGGCGGCGGCGGCGCCCTTAAATGCGGCGGCGCGGCGCGGGCAGCGCGCAGGGCTCGGCGGCGGCGGGGAGCGAGGCAGCGGCGGCCACGGGCACAGCCACCCTCCTAGCCAGCATGTCGGGCACCCGGGCGTCCAACGACCGCAGCGGCCACCCCGCCGCCGGCGGGCTGAAGCGGGCGCGCAGCGAGCCGGGCGGTAACAAAGTGACGGTGGTGCTGGGAGCGCAGTGGGGGGACGAAGGCAAGGGCAAGGTGGTCGACCTGCTGGCCACCGAGTCGGACATTGTGTGTCGGTGCCAGGTGGGTGCCGGGCCGGCTCTATCAGCCACTCCCTCGGCGCTTCCCCACCCTGCGTTCCCTCCGGCTCCCGCTTTTCCCCGGCGCCCTCCTCCCCGTGCGGGTCCCCTCTGTTCCCCGCTGCTCCGCCTTTCCTCCCTCCAGCGCTCTTTCCCTACAGCTGCCGCTCCTCGCTCCTGCTGGTCTCCTCCCTGCCCGCTCCCCGTTCCCAGTCCCCGTCCCTCTCCCGCAGCCAGCGGCGGGACGCGAACGTGCCCGGGCGGGCAGCTGCGTGTGCCGCACACACACACCCCGGCCCACCCCGTCTGCGCCTCCAAATGCCACTCGGAAAGAAAAAAAGCCCTGAGCTATAAATATAAATAGCTGACCCTTCACGATAAGCGACACTGGATCCCGAGGTGCCGGCGGGCGGGGGCCCGGGCAGGAGCCGCTTCCTGGCCCTGGGCTGCCCGGGGAAGCCGAGCCCCGCGGCCCGGGCTGCGGTCAGGGCTTGCGGGGATGTTCCCCTGCCTGTTCGGGGCTGGCTGGCTCCGGGCGTGCCGCTGCTCCGGGGAAAAGCGGTGTGAGCCGGCCTGAAGGCCAGCCGTAATAAAACTCAGGAGTCTGCCGAAGTTTTACTGCAGGGGCTGTTTTGGATGGGCGGACTGTGTTCCCTGCAAAGCGCTTGGAAGTTTTTTCTAAAAAGAAAAAAATTTTAAAATTGAACATGAGTAAAATGAGTGGGGAGCCCACGTTATGTAAAATTAAGGATTTAGAGTTGCATGAAAACAGGAAACATCTTGCATGGCTTTGTTTATAGGTACTTTTGAGTTGAATAGATTATAAGTATTCTCAAAACAATGTATTTAAATTGCATCATATAAAGCAAATTAGACACATAGGTGATTCCAAATAGAATCATAAAAAGGGCTGGAAGCAACCTTAAAGATCATTCAGTTCCAATCCCCCTGCCATGGGCTGGGACATCCTGAGCTAGACCAGGTTGTTTAAAAGCCCTATCCAGCCTGGCCTTGAACACATCCGGGGATGGGGCATCAGTAATAGTAATAACTTCTAAAGAACTGTTTTCAAACATTAGTTATGAACATATTAGACCAATATAGCTAATAATCTGTCTGTTGTTCCTTTAAAATAGTTTAAAGCACATTAAAAAGTAGTCAGTCCAGCTTAGCTGGTATGTACCATGACATTTATTCCGCTTTAAAATGCGTGATGGCTACTAAAAAGCTACAGAAACATCCTTGAATCTGAGATAATAAATCCAAGGACATTTTTCTAATTAAGTGTATTATGTAAATAAATGTTATTATGCAGGTTAAATATTTAGAAGGTGGAGGAAGTATTTTCATTTGGAACATTAAACTCCCAAGATCTTGAATCACCTTGGGGAGAAGTTTCTCTACAAAAGGTAGCTAATGAATATGCATTAGCAGGACCATAGCTTTTTTTCCATATTTATTTCTCCCTTGCCTCCCCCAGTAATGTGGTACTAGGCATTTAAACTCAGGTCTTGGGATTTCTTTGGTGAGAAAACAAAATTTAAAAGTTTTAGCTGTGGAGAAGCATTTCATAAAGGCCGCTGTCAAACAGTGAATTCTCATGGGGTTACTGTTACTACTGTAAGGAGTCGTATTGGTTCATTTTAGGCTCAGTTTTGAGGGGTGCCCTGAAGCTGCTTTCAGGACAGATCTGCTGTCCATCCAGCGAGCTACTTTGCACATGGGGCGCCCAGGTGCAGCCTCAGAATGATCTCTGAGAATACAGCAGTCTGCGTGGGAGCATGCCAGAAGGGTCAGTGTGTTAGCAACAGGCTGATGGCTTGGATGGTTTCATGTGCTGCTGGGCAAGTTAGATCTTCTGATGAGACCGGGATGGATGGAAGGCAGGTAGAGCTAGGAAAGTGCTCTCTTCAAAGAGAACTCTTTTCATTCTTTTCAGAAGAGCTTTCCCCAATACACGATGTGTGAGACTATAATAGGATTCCTCATATGCTGATTAGGAGGAGATGTCTTCAGGATCAGAGTTCAGGGCTGACTATAAAGCATTTGAAGAACAAAGTATGAGCCATAATTTACTTTTGAGTGGCAAGTATTATGTAAAGAGAAACTTTAAAGAGAACTGGGTTTTTTTTAGTACTTCAATGGGTGTTTTGTGCTTTTGGTAATTTTGATTGTACCGTTTTAATAATTTAATATTTCGTATTTTCAAAGCCAATCATGCAAGTAGATAATGCTGTATGATTTTTACCTCTGGTAGAAGCCTGTTAAAGATATGCACATATTTAAGGATGTGAACAGTACTGATGAGTTCTCTGTGTGATAATGGCAGGTCATTAACTTACAGGTGTAATCAGTTTCAGGGGAGCTTCATTACTGCCATGTAGTGCCATGAAAAAGCTCAGTGTTTGGACCAGAAACTTGCTGCTTCACATTGCTCCTGGAAACTAAGAAAAACGTTCAGTGCCATAGCACTTGTGTATTAGAAGCAATTTCTGAAACAAGAAACACTGAATGACTTATTAGAGATTTTAGAGAAAATGTTTTGCACCAGGCTTTTTTGTTAGAATATGGTGATTGACAACGTTACTTATTACCTGATGTCTCGTCCATTCCATTTTCTGAGACATTGATGGAAATTACGTTGAACAGCTTGTTTTAGTCCTCAGTGAAATGGAAGTAGAGAAAGCTTGAAAATTAATATCTGAAAAATGGATTTTCAGGTCTTCTGAAATAATGTCCCAACTAGAGTAATTCTTCATCACAGTAGGATACTCTTTGAACTAACCTTTTAAAAAAGTTTGGGCTGCCCTTCTCTCTATAGGGGGATTTCTATTCAGGACCAGACTTGAGTTTGAAGGGATTTTAAAAAACAGTAATTCCCTAGTGTTTCCATGAAAGGAAATAACTTTCATTAACTGTTTATCAAGTATTTTAGTGTGCTGGTTTCATGAGAATAATCTGTGACATTGGTTGCTGCAGAGGAAATGAAATTCTATTTTCTGGGATACTAGAAAAAAAGGCAAGCAGGTGAATAGCAATAGAAGTCCATCACAAGGCACAGGGGAAGCTTTAAAGTATGTTAAAAGAAAATTCTGCATTAAAACCCAGCCTCTGTAATTTTCCTGAGTGTTCAGAATTGAACATGAATTGCTGACTTTATTTGTTGACCGGTGCTTAGATTATACACAGTCTGAGTTTATTAGGCACACACCATTCAGTGACACTGAAATACGTGACAGAATTTAAATATGAATTGTTAGTTCACCTGAGGTAATTTATTTCATTTCACCTTTATACTTGTAGCATTCTTTGTGAAAGAGGATGTTTCAGAAAGGGTAAAACTCAGAATGTTCTTATGGATGATGCTGTACAAAACTTTTCACGGGCTGCTTTCATTAAAATCCCAGATACACAGGCACACAAACCTATATAAAGAAGCAGAAAAGGTATTTCTAAATAAACTAATAAGACCAGGCTCTTAAAGAACTGATTAGATTTAAGTTCACGTTATTAATGGAGAACATCAAGAACATTTTTTTCTCTACACTGCTCTTTCAGCAAGCAAAGACATTCAGAAGAAAAACATGAGAGGCTAATATTTCTTTCTTATAGTGGCCTCCTGGGCCATGGAGCTGTCACATTATGCCATGCAATACTTTTAATCCCTGGTATATTTTTAGGAATGGGTAAAATCAAAGATTTCAGTGGCAAATACTTCATTTTGATGTTTCTTTAAACATGTTTTTGCGTATTTGTTTAAAGCTTTTAATTAAGAATATTGGATATAAAGATGGGAGTTCACTTTTTATGTGGCCTCTTGTCAGAGTATCAGATTAAGTAATCTGGATACATATAACATAGGAAGAGAGCTTTGGTG
Source organism: Sturnus vulgaris (assembly GCF_052056855.1). Taxonomy (NCBI): domain Eukaryota; kingdom Metazoa; phylum Chordata; class Aves; order Passeriformes; family Sturnidae; genus Sturnus; species Sturnus vulgaris. Next base: position 40,030,639 of record NC_142248.1, read on the forward strand.
TTGTTCAAAACATTATTTCAGATTGACTTTATCTGTGGTAGCTTTCATTCCAGATGTACATTTCTCACATCACCTCATTCCTTGTTTTGTGTCTGCCTTCAAAGCTAGAACTGGTGGCTGGTGTTAGCTACCAGGGTTTTAATTAGCTGGTTTCTCAGATCAGTTTTGGAGTATGATCAAACAGTCACCTGTCACAAGTGCCAAGGGGCCAAGGTGGTGTGCTTCCAGAGGGCCTGCTTGGACTAGAGCTGTTCCTAAAAAGTCACACATCATAAGTTCTCAGTTAAGTGAGGCCAGCTGGTTGTCACGCAGTTCTAGCTGTTTCCTTAAGGTGAGCCTCTCTAAGGTACACTATAATAACTTTTCCCTAAAAACGGCCCATAAACAATTTGATAAAAAAATCAAAGGAGAGGTAAGATTTTACAAAAGCCTGATGTCAAAGACAGGAAAGCTATCGCTATTAAGTGTGTAGAGGCCCTGTGATAATCACCTCTACCTGCCATAGATCACAATCAAGGTTACTGAATAGATGTGTAAACCAGCTGCATCACAAATGCATACCTTTCTTCCCTTCACACCAGCACCAGTGGTAGCGATTCAGCAGCAGGGACTTGGTCAAGGCAGTTTTTAAGAAATTTTTCAAGCTGTCATTTGGCACTGCTGTTCCAGCGTGCCCATGACAATTCTGCCTTCTGGAAGCAATCTGCCTGATGTTATCTGCATTCCCTTAAGAAATGGCATGTAAGAAGCAACACCAAATAATAAGAACGTGATTGCATTAAGAAGAGCTGTTACTAGATTTCTTAAGCTTCTCATATTAAAGTTTCAGTTTTGCACTAAATATGCAGTCACTTTTTAAAGTGTTTCTTTTATCAAGTCTATGCTTTCAGTTAAGAATAGCTTTATTTTCAGAGATCATGTGGTCTTTCGAGACACATGGGCAAAAATTACAATTGATGTTAATAATGAAGAAAAGCTGAGGAGGTTGAAAAGGGTACCAAAAAACTGGCTTTTAAAGTCTTTTGGGGTTGAGGTGTTCAGAGTTACTTGGACTGAGAGGCTCAACCAGGTCATAACCAAGGGTGTGCAGTCGCTTATTTTCTCTGTGTAGTGGATGTTAACAAAAAAGTTTGAGAAGATCTTACCAGTAAGAAAAGTCTGGCAACGTTTTGGGTTTGAGGAAGCATCGCAGTATTAGGGAACAATTTAAGGGTGAAGAGATGTCCCCAATGCTTCCATGCAAGTTAACTGTAGGTTATTGTAGGTTTCCCTATTTCTTTGTGTTAGTGTTTTAATTAACACAATGTAAATATTGTATATTTCAGTAACAGTACTTTGAGGAATGCAAAGGAAAATACTGTAGGCAAGTGATTGAATAATAAAACCCAAGCGTGGCAGAAATGCCAGACGAGTAATTTCTCTGGGTGCTTTAGGTGCGAGATGGGGAGGTTCCCTTTGTTCCTCTGTTGCTGCTGACAGGGCAGGGGAAGCGGCCACACGTTGTTGTGACTTGTCCCTATTGATCATGGGCTACTGGAACTGTTTGTAACAGGGATTAAATTAGGGCAGTTTTATGTGATGATTATGTGGAGTTACAGGGGCTTGTTGGCTACTGTTGTTCTCTCTGTGTGTCATGTGTTGCTCTCCTTTCAATGAGCTTTAACTGTGATATTTAGTGTAATTTTTCCCTACAGGATAAAGTAGCATGGAAAGACTTTAATCTCCTAATAATTTAGTGCCTGATGATCTTCAGTGAAGAGATTGATGACCTTGAAATCATGCGTGTGCAGTGACTGCAGGACTGGTGTTTTTGAGTTCTCAAATGTTTGGGAAGGTTGATAATCCCATTTGTATGTACACTCATACAGGTTTCTAAGTAATTTTTTGCAAGATTCCCTGCAAAAACACACACAAGTAGGTTTTATTTTGCTATTTAACACAGGAAAGGATTTCAGTGTGAGTTCTTCCTTTAGCTAGAATAAAATAGTCCATCCTTCCAAACTTGAAAATATTTTTTGTAGTGATCTGTCACTTCTGAGGTACTTCATCCAGTTTTATTTTTCATTATGCCTATACATACTTACATGCCACACTATATCATTTTAAACTTTAGAACAACATGGTGACACTGCTATTTTAAACTAGCCTTTCCTTTGGGCATCAGCGAGATCATTTCAGGACCACCAGGATTATAAATACTGTATGAGAAGGTCAGGTTTAAAGTTTCCAAATCTCCATAAGAAAGCAAGCTTAATTTTCAATCCCCTTTATAAAGCCTGATGAATTTATTATCCTCTACAAGCATCAAAAGAAAACAGCTGAAAATTAAACTGAAATTACATCTGTTCTATTTCATTCCCGTTGTTAACTTGTTTACAGATATAAGAAAAGTTATGTTCATATCCTTGGATCATATTACTTCCCTCAGGGACATGACTATACTACTTCAGCAGAGAGAATTAAAGACGAGCAGACTTATCTTGGTTTTTTCATTTTGGTTTCCTTTATTTTAGTATTCTGCTAGCATTAGAATATTTTTTCCATTGTAGCATTTCCTACCAATACACCTTGAATTTATATTCTTTGCATCTGTTGCTGGAGTAAATATGTATTTTGTTGCAGTGGTCTGCTGAGATATGTTGTTTTGATGTGACTTGATGAAACAATTCAGTTTGAGAGAAAATAACTAGTGTTTGAGTGTCTAGTTAGCTTACACTGATTGTTGTTTAAAACCTGACTTGAATTAGACTTGGCTTTTCCAGTTGCATTTTTCAGATGCTTAGGAAGACCAAGGTTAGCTGTATACATTAGGGTCATTTTTTGTAGTAAAAAAATAATACTACATTACTGGTGCAATATATGATACAAGCTTCAGGTTTTTTATTTGTGCTACAAATAATTTTATGGGTTTTTTTAAAGAGTTAAAAATCTTGCTCAGTTCTTCTCAAGAGTGTTTGGATTTATAATGATACTAATTATCTCATGAGGTTTTAGAAGGTCTCTTCCCATGGGAATTTGGGAGTTTTTGAAGAGGTAACTATTTTAGTTGGAGCCGTGGGATCCTATGGATTTTGCTCCTTTGAGACAACAAAGGGGCAGGAGTCAGAGCAGTTCTGTGCAATTGTTTGTACTTGTAGTCATTATTGCTACATATCTTGGGAAAGAAGAACCAAACAAATTAGATTTGTCTGAGGGTGGTTGGGGTCTGGAGATAAAATTGCAACTCAGACCAGTTGTTTGTCACCACCGCAGGTTTAAAAATCACCATTCCCTCAGTTCTTGTGGTCTTAAGGATACTTCTGATTATTCCCACCCCACCTCTTCCCAATGGGTTGTGTTAAAAAATAAAAAAACAAAATTATGGTTCACCTCTTGAAACCTGAGTTGGAGTGAGTTGGATGTTACTTGGCAATAGTTAAACTGGAAAAAAATAGCAAAAAAAACTTCCAGTAAGGAAAACTTACAGGCACCTACACCCACAACCTTCCAGCTGGAATATGCAGCACTTCTAGTCATTGACAGAAGTGTTCACACACAGGTGATTCAGTGACCTCTTCTTGAAGGGTCTCCATGTACAAAACACTTAATGTATTGCACGTGTCTGACTGGATATTTTTAATACCAGTGATGCTCAAACCTCATTTACAATGGTGTAAATAACAAGAAATCCCATGAAAGTCAATGGATCTATATTATTATAAAGTTCATGTCAGAGCCAGTCATGCTGATAGCACTTATTAGCTACATTTATTCAAATTAGTTCCAAGCAGTTGCTGATGTAAATTAGAAATAGCCATTGTTAATTAAATTGTAAAGAGAAGAAACAATTTATGTAACAATATTCCTTCTTGTTTATTCACATATAAGATGCTATAATAAGCTGAAGAAAATTACTCAATTCAGGTAACAAAACAGAAATATTTTGTAGCCTGCTTGTTAGTATAATGAGAGAGGTATTTGGCCTGCAGATAGAGTTGAATTTCAGAAAATATTTTGCTCCATTGATGGAAGGAATTAGTATTACTAGACACTGATCATGAAGAGAGGAGAAATTGCATTTGTTTTCAGATGAAGGCTTCCCAAACTGCTGGTTTGTGGCTGGTATTTCAATTCATAGATTATAAATTCATATAATAATGCCAGAGGGGATCATCTTGTAATCTTGTCCCCGTACCAAGGACACAGTATTCTAGTAGCAGTTGCATGACTGCCAAAAGGAGAGGTAATACAATCTTTCTACTCCTACTTGATATTCCCATTTATACACAAGAGGTTTGCCCCAGGCATATCAGCCAGTACTGAAACTGTGTTCAGATAGCCCCATGTGCTTCCTAGCACAGATAGCTCCTTGAACTACGTTTTTGTTTCTAATTTGTTTATTCAAAATCTGATTGTGACATTTCATACATTCACTGCATGTCGCAGTGGCTAAGGAGCTCTGTGTACTGCTGTGGTGGTGTTAGCTGCAGATCTTCAGGAACCAGTTTCTGTTATTTCCCCATTGTTAACTGTAAGAGGGTGAGAACTTATCACTGTGGGACCCATCAGAAATAAACCTGTTTCTTGTTCACTCTAGTTAGTTTGAAACTGTCCTCCAGTTTAAGGTTTTTATATGTGATCTGATGATTTTTCATATCAATCTACATAATCAAATTGTGTTCAGGCATTATGAGCAGCACTAAGCAAATGATGTATGTGCCAGCCAGGAGAGCATCTGGTAACACTCCTCCACACTACCTGCCTGGCAAGAGCAGGCAGAAACACCTGTGAGCATCAGGACACACTTCCTTCCTGTTCAAACATGTATCATTAGGCTAATTGGGAGAATCGAGTTCCTGCTGCAGGTACTGAACAGCCTCACTGCTGCTCTCAAAAGAAATTATCTGTGTTTTGGCTGCAGAAAATAAAGAGATGATTTTAAGAACAATACAGGCCCAAAACAGCAGCCTTTAAGCAGTTTGGGAAGTGGGTTTGTTTCTTCATGGCTTTTGTATGTTCTGCTATGAAGACAATGCTTGTCCTCTGTTCATAATAATGATCAGTTCCCTGGTGCTGTTAATGCCAAGTACAGTTGTTAACACTAGTAAAATATAGCTTCTCAGTTTAGTTTATTGATAGAGTTCTGGTGTTCAAGCACTCTGGAGTAGTAATCAATGTACATCAGTGCATCAATCCTATACTGCAAGTAGATCAGTACATAAAAAGCTTGGAAATGGATTTGCTTTTTAAGCAAAGTGCTGTACTGAAAAAAAGACTGTACAATGTTGCATGGGGTAGTTTAGTTCGTTTAGCTTCTTCTAGTACTGGGACAATATGTAATTTTACACTTGGATTATAAAATTTCAGACGATGTGGATTAAAATCTTATAAAAAAATTATCTGAGTACAATGTAATTATTTCTTTAAAATTATTTAAATAACCCCAGACCCCACTGCAGCTGTGGAAGGGACACACCCTGGGACAGGGGAAGAGTATAAGGAATGCATATGGATGCCACTGGAGCAGCTTCCCTCGTGGTACCTTCCTGGGAACAGCATTTCCTTCAGCAGAATGATTCAATGAGGATGCCCAGACTACACAGCAGCTTCTTTCTGGTCATACCATCATTTCACATAACAGATCATGCCAAAATGGCACTGATGATTAATCCATCAGAAGTTGTTTCCTTAAAATTCCCTTTGTTAGAGACATTTTTTTAAGATCTGCAGAAGATCCCATCTCTAGGGAGCTAGGAAACTGCAAATGGTTGAAAATAAATAAATTTCAGGAGGGCTCTGTGCTGTGTGGCAGAGTCTGGATATTAAATGAAAGTTTATGATGTTCACATGATTGAAACAAGGGCTAAGCAGAGGCTCCAAAAGTTTCTTGGTCCAAGAGGAAGCACCCTGAAGGTCCCGAGAACACAGTCATTCCATGTGTTAGTGTTCACACCACTTTAATGAAATACATTTGAGGGAAAGAGGGGAGCTCACACAGTTGGAGTATACCAGGCAGTCTTCAAATTAACCCCATATAGGATTTTAGGTTCACTTATATTTTGTTAGGAGAAATGGCTTTGACTCTCAGAACTGGGGCAAAAATTAGAAAAGGAGTAGATGTCTTTAATATCTCAGCTGTTAGGCTGCCAGTATGCTGTTAGAAAATCTGTGTAACTGAACGTGAGAAGTCACTGAGATGACCAGATAATAAACAGAAAATATCAGACCAGTGTAATGTTTTGCAAGTGTGGTCATGTCTCGTGGGTAATGCAATGCTCTATCATTTCAATTATATTTATAAAAGTGTAATTAGTCGAGCTGTAAAAATATACTTGGAAAACACTTGTTTAGGAAACCCCGACAAACATGAGCAGTGCAAAATGCAGTTCCAGAGATGTCAATACTAGTTTTTAATAGGAGAAATGCTGGTTTAGGTGGTCTGCTCACTGAATTTTTGGTGTGAATTATCTTTCCAGAGATAGATCAGAGATTTTGGCCATTAAAGGATGTACAATATCTGATGGTATTTCTGTGCTTCAGCATTTTTTGTGTATGCCAGCTTTCACAAGCTGCTTGATTAACATCCCTTTTTAAGCATTTGCTAAAGAAAGAGTATTTGTCTGCGTGTCCGTTGTTCAGGAAACTTTCCAAAAGCATAAACTGTCTTTCATAAGCATTCTCATACTGGTGTATTCCACCTTCTGAAATTCCAAGATACAAGAAAATACCTTTGACTATAATTTAGGAATGCTGTTACCTCCGATTGTCAGTCCTGAAGCCTGATTTCATCTGTTCATTTGCATGTTGATTAAGAAAAGCAGAGTATAACTATGCATTGTGACAAGAAATACTTTTGAAGCATCCTGGTTCCCCATTTTCTGAGGAAAAGAGGAATTTTTACTTACAGTAAAGGTTAAATTGGTGTTAAATGATGGAGTTAATTCTTTTAAAGTTTCCATCTTGCTATCATCTTGCTATAGGTGAGCAGAAGAGGAAAGCTGGGAGTCACAGAAGAAGTTACTAGCTTTTTTCTCAGCCTGATAATAAAATAAACCAGTGTTTCAACAAGTGCAATCCACCAGAGTCAGACCTCTTAAATATCATGTAAAATTCTCTCCTGCCTGATTTATTAACCTTCTAGGTAATTGAGTACTTTTAACTAGATGCAGATTCCTACAACTAAGTTCATTATTTCTGGGAGGCAAGCAAAATAGCCAGGATTCTCTGGATGAGTTATAACTCTTCATTAGCAAGACATTTGGGAGTCCTTCCCATCCCAAGGATGAGCTACCCAGCAGTTTTTAAGTCAAATGAAGTTTCTATGTACTATTTTTTTCTGTTCTAACTCCTTCTCAGCTCTCCCTTCGCAGCTTATCTGTTTAAAATTAATTGCCGAGCTCCGATGTTCCAAAGCATGAAAATTATTTTTGTCATATTTGCAGGCATAAGGTTTTCCATCACACTGCTTGAAAAACATTCTCTTTTTGTAACCCATAGTTTTTATTTTCTTAATATTGTGTTTCAACATTTATCCACATTTTGAAAGGATTTTCAGTTGCCATTTTCCTGTGTTTTACATGCAAACAGGCAAATGAGTAAATAAACTAAAACTATATAAATAAAGTGTGTTCTAGTATTCATTTTCATAAATGACTGTTATTTCTCAGAGTTTTCATGTAACTCCACTCATTCAGTCAACATTGTTGTTTGCAAATTACCCGTGGCAGTCTCAATTTCCCTTCCAGTAGATGCCCCCTTTTTAGACAGTTTAAATCATTCAGTTCTTGTATCAAACCAAGATTTGTAATCATTTGGGAAAACTGAAGGCCTGTAGCACCACAGCAGATGAGTAGTCAGGTTTCCTGACCTTATCAGTAGAAGACAAACTTACATTAAGACACAGCAGGACTAACACTAAGCCTGCAGAGAAAACTGGACCTTTAATTCTTAGTATTTCTGGTCAAATCAACTCATGACCTTGATTTGCTTACCTCTTTCCAGGTTTCTGTGTTGCCACATCGTTCTCTTTTAAAGCTGTTTGTGGAAAAGCAGTTTAGTAAGGAAAATACCAGCTCCTCTTCTTGGTTCTGGTAGATAGTCATGGAAGTTATGAATTGTAGCAGACTCCATAAAGTGGTGGTGATGGTAACTGGGAAGATCATCTCTTGACCATTTTCTGGGGTGGTCCTCTGTAGGGCCAGAAGTTCAATGATCATTGTGTGTCTCTTCAAACTCAGGATATTGTGTCTGACAAGGTCATTCAGTGAAGCTGCAAAGTCTGCACATGCATCCAACCTGACAAAGAGCCTCTGTCTTAAACACCAAGAGAAGCAGTAGCTGTTTGTGGTTGGGCAGGTGGGAAGAGCTTCAATTCAGAGGAAAACACTGGGCTTAAACTCAAGGAAATGTCCATGTACAGAGGATGCCTAAGAAGGATGGGTTTGTGTAGGCATGTTAGAGACAGGACTCCAAGGGTGGTAGTTAATTCCAGTTTCTTTTCCCAGAAAGCTTCAGTTCTTGTCTAGCTTATACTCCTGTATTAGCTCCTGCTCTGCCCCAGCCCTGCCCTGACTTCATGATATCCTTCTGCTTCATAAGTCTGCAAAATCCTGCTGAACTCCTTTAACCTCCCTCACTGTCCTGTCTGAGCCCTTTTTACAATGCTGCAACATGTTAAGAAACTGTAAGGTAGAGAAAGCAGTGACCAAAGATGTGTATAAATAAAAAAAGATGGTTTTGCCAAATCATCTGCTGAGAGTTTAGGCCATTATTCTTCATATGTTTCTTTCTCTTGCAGGGTGGGAATAATGCAGGCCATACTGTGGTTGTTGATGGGAAGGAATATGATTTTCATCTATTTCCTAGTGGCATCATTAATCCAAAGGCAATTTCTTTTATTGGTAAGATGTTTTGGAACTTATTTTTAAAACTCAGATTTGCTTTAGCTTCAGCTGTTTGACTTTTATTTCACTTCTGCTTTAACATGAAGAGTTACTCTATTTTCAGTGTCAGTTTAGTCTCCACTGTTAGAAAACTGAAAGCAAGAACATTTTATTATGTTCCTTCTTGCACTTTATGGTAAAGTTTGGACTCTGCCCTCTACTTGCACTATCTTTTTATACTTTCAGAAATATATATGCTATTCTTTGAGCACACAAATGCCAGGACTTAGCTGAATGAATAATAAAAGTTATCTCTCACACCTCTTTACTGACTTCCCAGAAATAGGCCCCAAAGTGCAGGGCTCTCTATGTAGGAGGTCATCATCCAGTCCCCTTCTTGTTCACATCACTGGCTGTTTAGGGTGATGATGTATTTTGCTATAAAGATATGTGATGCAGATGGCGTCATAAAAAGATTTGCAGTATGCACTGGACATTAAACTCATATTTAAATGGTAGGCAAATTTAAGCCTCTTGTCCAAAATTTTAATTCTTTATGTGAGAAATTATGTACAGACACTTCAAGAAATGAGTGTAAGTTCTAGTGAGTCATGGAGTTTCAGTTTTGTTCCATTTAATAATTTCCAAATGGATAACTGGAATCTACTAAACATGCTTTTTTCTCTCAGCTAAATATGGTATGTTGTCTTGCTTTCCTATTTACTCCCTTGTCAATTAGTAATGACTATAACTTGAGTTATGCTAAATTTAGGCTGAGACAGGCTCTTGCATATATTTGTGACATTCCCAAGAAGGAGGCAGCAGCTGTTTCCAGCCCACTGCATCACTAATCCTCCGTGTCTCGCCAGTGCTGCTCTTTATCACTTGTGGGTTCTATTTTGTAGCTCAAAAGCAGGGAGGAGGCATTGCTAATGTACCACAGCACTAGTTTGAGCTGAGTTTAAAACAAAGACCTAAATATTGAAGAAGGTTTAAATATTTACACACAGGCTTGTCAGCGTGGTAAGGCCAGGGGCTTCTTTGAGCTTTTGCCTGTGAACAATTGAGGCTGGAGTTGCAGGGCAAAGTCCACCATGAACAAAGACAAGAATCCGCTTAGCTCAGCTGGCTGTGCAGCAGCCTGGCGTTCACGCCTGAGACAAGCCAGCTCTGGTTTTCCTGAGTTTAGCAGCCCGGTAGCTGCTTACCCCAAATCAGGATTTATCTAAAAAGTTCTCAAGATCATTTCTTGTGAAATCTAGTTTTCCTTTTAAATCAAATTTTAGACAGCGAGTGTTTACAGACCTTACATCCTAAAAATAAGTCTTTTATTTCTTGCTTTAAAATAAATCATTTATGTTCCCAAAGGTAATGGAGTGGTTATACATTTACCAGGCCTGTTTGAAGAAGCTGAAAAGAATGAAAAGAAAGGTTTGTATCAAGTAATTTTTAACCTACCTTTATATTGGCAGCCAGATTGAAGGTTTTTCTAAGCTGATGTTTCTGACCATAAGTATTCAGTACAATATTCTGGATTTTAAATTAAGAAACAGTATTTAAAATATTGAAATGTGTGGTAGTCTTTAGATGTATTTTCAAAAGCAGTCTTTTTATGGGTTTCATGGAGTTTTATGGCATTTGATGCCACATGGAAAATAAATCCTAAAATATATGCTATGCTTCCCTTGACCTTAAATAGGGATGATTTAACCCAAAATTTCTGTACCCAAATACAAACTCACTTGGTTCTGCTTTGAGCAAGGCTTTAGACCCCATGACCTTCCAAGATCCTCTACTTCTTAGAGATTATTTTATGTTTCTTTGTAGAAATTCTCTATTTTCTGCAGCACAAATGGAGTTTAAGTGATGTACTGTGTAGTAAGTTAAACAAGAATATTTATTTAAAGAATTGTGTGTAAGCCACAGCATTCTGGCATTTAAGAAGTATCTTTGTCCATCCCAAAATTAGAAAGCTGATTAGTTAAAAATGAGAAAAGTTTCTCAACAGAAACATTGCTGATATTTGATATTGTCTTTATCCATTTTGTCTACAGTTATCTTAACAAGCCATATAAACTACCAAAAAGGCAGAAAACGTAAAAGCCAATGTCAAAGCTTGACCAATCAGCAGAGCTGAAATCCTACCTTTCATGTTTTGACAGGTTTGAAAGATTGGGAGAAAAGACTGATTATATCTGATAGAGCACATATAGGTAAGTGAAGACTGAAGGGGGAAAAACCCTCACAGATGACTGCTTATTATTATTATTCCACAGAGCAGCTCTGTATTTGATCTAACACAGCTTCTTATTATGTTGAGTAATCTGAAGCATGATAATGGAATCTGTATCCACTGAAGAGTGATGTTTTGCATGTTTTCACAACATTTAAGGAATACTCACTCTGTTTTCACTTCAGGAGGCCTGTGCACTGTCAAGGACAGCAGAGGCACTTTGTCTTGAAATTATGGATGTCTGTGATTTAAAGAATATTTTTCTCCTTTTTTCTCTCACTATATCCATTTGATTTTTCCACTGCAGTGTTTGACTTTCACCAGGCAGTAGATGGGCTCCAGGAAGTGCAACGTCAAGCACAAGAAGGCAAAAAGTAAATATTTTCAACACCCTCCTTTCATTAATAGTTACACAAATTTGGAAAATCAGTGTAATTTTGGAAAACAGAAATGCTGTGTGTCTCTGAAGAGCCTTGTTGATGTTACTAATTCTGTGCTTCTGTTCTGGTCCTACTTATGTTAGTGAACAAACTGTCAGCCAGACTCAAAGCCTCATGCTTTACTGAATGCCACAAATATTAGCACTGCTTATGCAAAGCCTGAAAAGTGCCATATATTTATTATTATGGAACTTTAATATGTTTTTATGTCTCACGCATGCTGCCCAGTGTATGATGTAGTGGTGAGCTTTGACAAAATTACTTGGCATAAAGTGTATTTTTGCATGTATTTATATATATGGGGGGGGTTTTCTTTTTACTTAGTATTGGCACCACAAAAAAGGGGATTGGACCAACATATTCTTCCAAAGCTGCAAGAACAGGCCTTCGGATTTGTGACCTCCTCTCTGACTTTGATGAATTTTCTTCGAGGTACAACTATTTTCATTTCTAAATATTATGTTAAAGAGTGATACATTTTGCCTGACAGATTGCTTTTAAGGAGATGTTTTTAAATATGTGTCTGCATTTTGTATATAAATTGTCTAGGAGGAGAAGAAAACTGGAAAGAATGTGTGTGTGTGTATTTCCTGTACTTCACAGACGTTCTCATTATTTAAAATGTAATTTTGAACATTGGGAAATGCACTGGTTGAGGTGTCAGAGCCCTGGGTATTTTCCCCCTATAGCTTTCAGTACGTTCTGTGCATAACATAAACTGAGTTCTTGCCAAAGGTTCTGTGATTCTGTGACTATGCTCCTCATAGATACAATTTCAATATTTTACAGATTTAAAAACCTGGCACAACAGTACAAGTCAATGTTTCCCACATTGGAAATTGATACAGAAGGACAGTTGAAAAAGCTAAAGGTAAGGATTTATCCCTTGAAATATTTATTTTCATTTTAAAAGGTAAAAATTAAGTGTACCAATACCACATACTGAGCTAATTTAGATGAAAAATGCATATGTTCATTATTATAAAAGCTTTTAATAAACAGTAGCTATACTTTGTAATAGAATGTTACTGTCTCTTACTGTTGGCATTAATGTAAGCTCTGGGGAGGATTTAATTCTCCTATAATATTTCACTTTTTTGAATGTTGTTTAAAATTACTGTTGTATCAAAGCAGTCAAGAGAATGCAGGGTGATGACTTCAATTAGTGTCCAGTGTTTCAATGGGAATTCCTTGCTTACTGAAGAATTGTTTATGGAAGCATATTTCAAGATCCTGCTGTTACAAGAAAGTTGTCTTTTTACAAATAATACAATAAATCCAGAAGAGCCACTGGTAAAACAGCTTTCATGAATATTTAAAAAGGAGGATGTTGAAAATACTTATCTTTCTCAAGTTTTTTCTTATACTTTTTCAGAGCTGACACCCCGAGGGCATTTTTTAATACTCAAAAGGAGTGATACATTTTTCTTTTGGTGCCTGGACTCGTTCTAAGTCCCATTCTCAGTGTGGCTAGACTATAGACACACTGTCTAATGACTATAGCAACAAAATTCAGTAGATATACTACATTTCTGTGAACAGAAATGCTACCGAAATTATTATATTCTCATGCCATAATTAGTCATGTTTTCTTACATGAGTGGTTCAATAGATTGAAAGGAGTATAAGCTAATGGTTGTATTTTTCAGAAAAACACAGTTATCGAGGCTGGAAGCTTAGACTTATCTGTATGTTTTGTCTTTCAAAAGTGAACACAGTGTTCCCTGCTTCCAGCTATTGTCTGTGGAAGCTGACATTTGTACTCAATTGCAGGGATATGCTGAAAAAATAAGACCCATGGTTAGAGATGGTGTGTATTTTATGTATGAAGCTCTTCATGGCTCCCCAAAGAAGATCCTTGTTGAAGGAGCCAATGCAGCACTACTTGATATTGACTTTGGTAAGTTATATTCTAAACTCAGCTTAACTCCTAAGAGATCAGTTTTATTTTGACTTGTGTTTATATTGACTTCGAAAACAGCAGGAAAATAGAGAAACAAAATAGTCTTTCCTTAATAGGAACAGATCTCCCAGAAGTAAAGCTCATTAAGACAGAGATTGTATCATTAACAGGATAAGTGTTTAGGGTTTAAATATTGATTTTTATTGAAGTTTATTCTAGTACAGCTGAAATTTCACTGCAGATATTCTTCTCTTGATTGCTTTTAAATGTGTGTGCACATTTCCAAACAATCCAGGTACTCATTGCAGTGCTGCTTAGGTAATCCCTCTGCCATAGGAGGAGGATTAAACTGGTGCAGCAACCTCTTAAGTCTTGCTACTACAGTTGGTTTCTGCTCTGCTTTCTTACCAAAAGTCTAATTAAATCAATGAAGAAAAAATTAAGGACTGAAGAGATTCTTCAGTCCAGAGTCACAGTGTAGAGATCATGAGTAACCTCTTAAGACTTAGACAATTTGTGGCAGATACTCAGAGCCACTTGTGCAGAGCGTTGGGAATGCCAGCCTGTGACCTTTACTCCAGGCTCTTCATGAATGTAATGGAAATCATTTCTGTGATACACAGAGCATTGAAAAAAGCTTTACACAGCAGAAGCATCACATAAGAGATCCTGTGCCTCATGGAGATAGTATTGAGGTGCTTTTGAATTTCTCCCTTGTGTGCAATCCTCGGTGAAAGTTGTAAAGGATGAATGACACGTAATAAAAACAATTTACTTCCCTTTTTGGCTGAAGTTCCAGTTTAGCTTTTAATCCAAACATAGAAGCGAAAACGTTCTTTGAACTGATAAAGAAAAAACAGTCTTTGTTTCCTCCCGTTGCTGACAGAGGGCTGTGCTGCTGTGTTTTCCCGACAGGCACGTATCCCTTTGTGACCTCGTCGAACTGCACGGTGGGCGGTGTGTGCACCGGGCTGGGCGTTCCTCCGCAGCACGTGGGCGATGTGTACGGCGTGGTGAAGGCGTACACCACCCGCGTGGGCATCGGCGCCTTCCCCACCGAGCAGATCAATGTACGTGCCGTCTTACAAAACCTGGTAAACGCAGCTGGCAGCAAGTTGCACTCAGTGGAATGGGGTAAGGGTTATTCCACTGATAAATAAGCACGGGAATAATAATGCTGAGCAATCACACCCGTGAAGAGAGGAGAATTGCATTGTGAACCTAAGGTATTTGTTATGAGAGAAGCACGAGTGTGATGATGTTACACGGCAGTGACCACACTTCTGTTGTAATGATCAATGTGAAAACAGATGTCATCATCTTATGTAACATCATTAGGTGTATTTCAGTGGCGAGAGTTTGTTGTGGACTGGAACTGTCAGTGCATCCCAGAAGGGCTTAAATTACAAGAGCAACTTCTGTGCTTAACAGCCTGTGTTCTGTGTGATTTATAGAATAAATGTGGTGTGTGTGTCAGCCAGTCATGCACAAATGGGTCGATAAAAAGAAGGGAAGAGATTTTGGTTATTTTAAACTATCTGTTGTACTTTCATTATCAAGAAACTAGAAAGCTCAGGATATTGATTATGAGCTGTACACACAGCAATCTCTAGGGCAGTGTTCCAAATCTAATTTAAGGATTTAGTCACTAAAATCCTTTCTCTAATGGCTCAGATGAGTTGCTGGTATCCTTTGGGTTTATGAATCGTGAACATAAAGTTTCTTCTTTATTTTTACCACAGTATTGACACTGCCAGTCTGAATGGAGCAGCTGGCAGTCTCTCTCTGGTAGAAGGAATGATCTCTAGGTGTTTTGACCTACACATTGTACAAGCATTAGTCTTGTTGCAAACATTTACAGTCTTGTCCTCAAAACCAAAAGATGTCAAAAGACCAGATGAAGAAAGTAAATGCAAACAAAATTTTATAAAGGATTGAATTGTCAAGGAAATCTTCCTATTGGATGAAGAAGGAAGAAAAGTCTCTCCTTGGAACACAAAAGTAATATTAAATATGTGACTTGAAATGCTAGTGATTGCAATACAAAAATCCTGTGCTTGAGGGGATTTGTTATCTGCCTTAGTCCTCTCCTAGTAATTTATTTTTCCTGAAAAACAGCTTTCAAATTGGAACAGCTCTATTTTTCTTGCTATTTGTCTGTATTTGTTTTTGTTTTCTAGCCATGTTTTCAGTGAAACACCATCAGCATTCTCTCTGTCTTATTACAGGAAATTGGAGATCTTTTACAGTCGCGTGGCCACGAATGGGGGGTAACTACAGGCAGAAAGAGACGCTGTGGCTGGTTAGATCTTGTCATTTTGAAATATGCTCATATGATCAACGGATTCACTGCGTAAGCATCAAAGATTTTGCGCTACATTTGGAAGTGATAATTTTGTGCTTCGCAGAATAAATATGTAGGTAACATTAATATAAGTCCAGTAAAGTGTCACATTTTAAGCAATACAATAATGCACAGTGGGCAAATGAGAATTGTCTTAATGCTAATAATAATCTAATTCCTTTGACTTTTTTTTTTCATTTTATGACATGATAGCTGTGATTTTTTTGGTATGTGTTTTCACTTTATTTTCATCAGATGGTCAATGTAGATTGGATCGGTATATTGGTTTTCTAAGAGTTTACTCTAGTGCTTTTGATCCAGTGCTTTCACACTGACTTGTGCCATGGTCTAAAACTTGTTGGGTTTGAGGTTTGGTTGAATCTAATGGATCCTACTTGTAGAACCAATTCTGCATCATTTGGAGCCACTGCCTTGATAAGTGAAATTAATGGAGTGAAACAAGGGTACAGCAACTTTCACAACTTTCATTCCAGTTTCAACAGGTTCATTTATTTACAAAGCTGTGGTCAAATATTGTGTTATAAATTCTGCTTTTAATGAGCTAATTTTTATTTTCTTTGAGACTGAGTGGCGTCCTTGGTTGATGCATTCTGGCAAATTTGTCCATACATGCAAACACATGAGCCTGAGCATTTTAATATATTATAGACTGAAACATAACTTAATATTGGTTATGCTACTAATGTTACAAAGGAACAATGGTCTTGCTCATTATTTTATCAAAAAGTGTTTTTAGCTTTGCGTTTTTTTTAAATTAGATTTATATTTTGCTTTAACTTATGCAGCTCTAGTTTATGTGGAAAACTTTCAGAAAGCATTAGGTTTCCTTCCATTTCAGCTCTGTACAATTACTGCACTCCTATCAACAAAACTATATCCTCTCTGATAACTGTGATAGCTAAAACACATGGGGAGATTTAAAAAGTTGAAGAACTGGCTCTATGGTGCTTCTTTCTCAAAAAGTCTCTTCACTTAATCCTTTCATTCATCATGTACTTATCGAGCACATGTAGCCTGGACTATTATGCACATACCTTTCTAAATTTTTAGCTGCTCAGATTTTTGCCAGGAAACATCTAGAATACTGTTCTGCAGGATTTGACTAGTTTTAAAATGCATTTTTATTCAGATCAGTGGATACTACAATGTCTTCTTGAGGTTCCATTTTTGTCTCTCAGTGTGTTCATTCACAAAATTAGTAAGGTTCATTAAACAGACAGCACAGCCCAGGCACTGAAAGTCAGGATGGGATCCATCCTAATGAATTGCACAGGTGGTTTTAGTAACCAGACTATGCTTGTTCTGCTGTAAAAGTGTAATCAGTCAATAAGCTGTCAGACAGTTGTTGTGAATCTCTAGGAGTAACAGAAATAGTCACTGTCAGTGATGTCAGGTGTCATACCCATCCAAACCAGGCCCAGCAGGTGCCACTTTCCACAGCCAGAGTGCATTTTCATGCACTGGCCTGAGCACTGCACCTGTGTGAGCCGCCAGGCGTTTGGAAATGTGTCGTCATATCTCAGTCAAGTATTCATATTCATCCCAGAGGTGTGAATCCAGTTAAC
This sequence comes from Sturnus vulgaris, assembly GCF_052056855.1. Lineage (NCBI taxonomy): Eukaryota > Metazoa > Chordata > Aves > Passeriformes > Sturnidae > Sturnus > Sturnus vulgaris. Next base: position 40,048,006 of record NC_142248.1, read on the forward strand.
AATGTTCACAGTTTAATACATACATATATTTCTGCTGGCTGGGCTGCTTGAGCTGGATTTGTGAAAGGGGGAAAAAAAATGATGGAAAGTATTAAAAGTATTACATTGTGTGTAACTAACTGATGTTTTTTCGTGCAGTTTGGCATTAACAAAACTGGATATTCTTGATGTCCTTGATGAAATTAAAATTGGTGTTGCCTACAAATTGGGTGGAAAAAGAATTCCATATTTTCCAGGTAAGTTGTTAAACCTCTATTTTAATTTTTATCTGTCCTGCCTGTTAAGCCAATTTTGCTTTTTAAAATGAGACTTGATTTCTTTTTCACTAGACATTCTGTGGCAATTTATGGAGATGCAGTATCTGTATAAAGATGTCTGTACCATTACATTGGCATTTTCCATTTACCTGGCATCTGTGTACAATGGCAAGAAGTTCAGAACAAATGAAATCTTGTGTTAGGGCCTCTCTGTGTTGGCCCATTCGATTTTTATTGGCAAAATCAGGGATCTGAAAGTTAGCAAGACTCAAGTCAGTGACTGTGTATCATTGGCAATGGCATTTAATGAAGCAAAATTGAAATAAAAGCTATACAAAAATGATTTGGAAACAAGTATAATAAAGCTACTTCTGGATAGCTTAATTAAGCTTTATTAACAGCAACAACACTGTGGTTAATAAAAATATATATTGCCCCCTCAATAATGATTCATGTTAACACTTTTGAGATGTAATAAAACATATTTTTTCCATTAATGATGTTTTCAAGTATGTGTAACAGTCTCTGCCAAGAAAAGGTGTTTGTTCTGTTGAGCTATGGGAGATTCCAGAGGCACAGGGTGGACTGGCAGCAGCCAGCTTTCCCACCACTCTTGGAGGTTCCTGGCTGTGGACACAATGAGAATTCCAGTGGGGTAAAAGCTTGTAGACATCAGAGCTTTTCAGAAGACTGATTTAACCTTGTTCTGTAAAGATGAAACTCTCTGAGACAGTATTGCCTTGTCTACTGTTTTATTCTGTGGAAGTCTGAAGCAAAAAGTAGAAGTACTGTAAACCTCAAAAAATCTTATTTCCTCAAAAATAAAACTGTAGTGTTGTTGTTGACTCCATGTTGACAGCATGAAGTATGTTCTACAGTTTTTGGAAGAGGAAACTGCATTCCTGGATCCTCTTGAATCAGATTTATCTTCCTAAGTATCAGAATTCAATCTCAATTAAGAATAAAGGACTGAATGATTGAATAAACCAGTAAAAATACTATTTCCTCATAGATCAGATTTTAATTGTTGTCAAAAGACTTCATTGGTCAAGAGCTATAGGTCTGTTCTTTTAAGGCAGAGCAGCTAAAATCAACTGTGACAAAAATTGTTCTTGCACAGCTAACCAGGAGATACTACAGAAGGTGGAAGTAGAGTATGAAACAATGCCTGGGTGGAAGACTGACACAACTGGAGCACGAAAATGGGAGGACCTCCCACCCAAGGCCCAGAATTACATCCGCTGTGTGGAAAACCATGTTGGTGTGCCAGGTAAACCTCTCTGTAGATGTCCATATGAGGATGCCACAGCACACAGACACAGCTCTGTGAAAGTGCTCGATTTGTTGATTGGAAGTCACTTTATTTGGGAAGGAGGGAATGAAAGTACCAGTGGTTGGGCTGATGGGGTAAGTGACAGCTTGCCAAGAAGAAGCAAAAGGTGGTGTTCAGCTGGCAGGTCTGCAGTGCTGCAGAGAGCTCCAAGCTGCTGCTGACAAGGATTTAACCAGAGGAAAGATAAACATGTGTTGTTCTTGGCCAATGGCCACCTTCTGTCAGTGAAAACTTTGGGGTCTGTGCACCGTGCTTCAATGTGTAGTTAGGCTGATGTTCTCCCTTTCTCTCCCTTTCTCTCTGCATCCTGCACTTTATCCCTGTTTGAACTTAGATGTCTTTGTTTTGGTTTTTTTCCATTCTTACTCATATAAGGAATTGTGTTGCATAACAGGTACAAAATTGCTTAGCCCAGTTCTTGCACTTTGGAAAAATGAGAATCTTAACATCATCAATCTGCAAAGGTCAAGCCACCCAGTTTTCTTCAAATCAAATTGCCAAAGCTGTAGATGTGCCAAGAGTTAGGTGTGGCATGAATTATGGAGTTTGCAAGGAAATTTCCACAGTAACAAGCTTAGAAAGCTGGCATGTGTGCTTTTGTTTTCCATAAAGCACCTCAAAGGTCACATCGGTGGAGTACAGGCTGGTTACAACTGTGGCAATTCCTGTATCCGTCACGGATCAGGAACCATCTGATAGCAGAGACTGAAACTCAGAAAAGGGCCTGTGTGTGGTTAAGGACACACAAGGGATGTGTAAATACAGCTCCCCTTACCTTTATTCCTCTGGTTTGCTGTGTAAAGTCAGGATGCCTTGCTAGGTTTGATAGCTAAAGGAGACCTACTCACAGTCAATTATACAGCAACCATGGGCAATAAAACTGCAGTGGAACAGCTACAGTGTGGAATTTGGGGTGGCTGCTCACGCTGGATAATGTTTATAGTTAGAGCCTTACATTTAAAAATATTACAGTATGTAGGCATCACTGTCTCCTGTTCCACATCATGCAGACTTCAGTCTGGCACAGCTGTGGCTTCCTCTCTGCAGGGAAGTAGCTAAACATCCTGTCACTCAAAACAGTGGCACTTAAACCTGCAGTAAACATACCCGACCTTCTATTAGGCCTTCCATCTGCAATGCTTTGTGTTTATGGTATAATTACTTCATGCTTTCAAACTTCAGTATACTGCACTTTTAGTCCAGTAGTGCACCTGGAGTAGAGGGATTTTTGACAGTGAAACTTCCTTTCTAAAATTGGTCAGTCTGTAGTGAAGCATGATGAAAGGTGAAAATTATTCCAGTTCATTGATTATAGTATTTACTCTCAGTAATTGTTCTAACAGATGTGTTTTCCTCCCTAGTTAAATGGGTTGGAGTTGGGAAATCAAGAGAGTCGATGATCCAGCTGTTTTAAACAAATGAAGAACTTCAGTGATGAGAAGCACAACTTGGCGTTCATCCGTTCCTTACTGCTTCCTCTTTAAATGGAAATGCTGTTTAAAACAAACAAATTCTTCTAGGAATTAAATAGACACACAACATATATTCTGTATTGTAACATTTTATTTAAGTTCTCAGTAAATTCAGTGTAAAATCTCCTTGGTGTCCATCATCAAAAAAGTAAAAAAAAGTATTCCTAACAAAATAGGAAATAATTTTTTTTCAATTGATCTGTGTTACTAATTGAAAGTACTTTACACCTATATAGTATTTTTCCTTGCTGAAACCAGTGTTAAGGCTTTTCCAGTAATTATTGGGTAACTTTAGAATTGTGAAGCTTGGATTTTTTTCTTTAAATGTTAAAATACCTGTGTATCTGGGTTGGCAGTACTAGGACAGCTACCATGCACTGAAATTGGTTGAATTATAATGTTTTTCAGTTTATAAAATACAGCAAAGTTAGATGGGTATTTTTGACTGCACAAAGCAAAGCAAACACAATTGTGTATAATTTTTATATAATGTTTTTTCATAGCCTACTAAAATGAATGGAGAGCAGCTAAAATATAAAATGTGTTTATCACAAAGCCTATCCTAGTAACTGAGATAACATCTGTAAAGGGGCCAAACTGGAGAAAGCTGACCTGTGTAATAATTCTTTGAACTATTCTGTGTACTAACAGGCTGGGAACTATCAGCTGTGTGGCCTTTCTTTTATGCAGTAGGAAAAGGAATGAGTGAAGGTGGAAGGGAGTCCTCGGAGTACAAAACACATGAGGAGAGTGGAGCTGAGACAGCATGCTGCTTTTTCTCCATGAACCTGGGACATTTCTTCCTGCTAGGCCTGTGATTGAAGTTTCCCAAGTTCTAATGTGGTGCTCTGTTGAGGAGCTTGGGACTTGTGGCTCTGTAAGGCACTCGCTTCCACAGCTCATAGGTTTCCAAGAATAAATCAATGCATGACTCAATGATGACTGCTGCAGTATTTACACCCCTCACACATTTTGACCTTCCTCAGCAAAATGTAATGCCTATTTATAGAAGGGGATGACACGTGGCAGCCAGGGTTGGGACATGTAGAAACTGTGGAGAGGTCCCACAATCTCCAAGAATGTACTTGGACTTCTTTGTGGATCTTCTAATTTGTAATGGTTATGCATCAAAAGCTCTCAAAAAAGGCCTACCTCTTGTAGAGGAAAAAGATTATTCTAGAAGACGGAGTTATTCCCTAACTGCAAAATTCTCCAAGTAGATGTTCCTTTTTTATGTGTCTTTGAGAGCGATAACAATATTTTTGTATCATTCCCATGGGCTGTGGAAATGGCATCACATCATCAGTGATGCCATTATGCAGTGTGTAAAAACAGCCTTTTTCTGACATGGTAACTCCAAGGGTATGAAACTATGAGACTTGGCATTAGAAATGGGGAAAAAAGGAAAACCTGTCAGGAGGATCTTGTGCCATACTCATCTTCTTTGTCTCATCTCACTCAATATCAAATAGCAGATAATGTTCAAAGCCATTTTTGTCAAGAAACACTTCCAAAAGTACCAGTGCAAAGCACTAAATGTCACTGTTTACGGATGTTTTGCTGCTTGTAAGGCAGAATTCTTACACCATCCAGCTCTGGTGCAGTCTCTCCATGCCCCAGTTCTTTACAGAGTCTGGCTTAATGCACAAGCAAATAGCCTTTTTCTCAAAAAAAAAACAACAGAAAAGATCCCAAAGCTGTGAATCCTTACTTCTGTTTTAACTTCTTTGTCCATCTTTGACAAATTGTTTAATCTCGTGGCTGCTGGTTTTGCAATCTATAAAATTGCAATTAGTAATACACCCTCACCTCTTCAACGCTGCCTTCTGGAGTTTCCCGGGTCATGCCCTGCAGTCCTTGATCTGAATTGAGGAGGAAGCTCTCCCCATCGTATTTATGGCTGTTCTGATGAAAGACCAATGAGATTTCTGATCTTACCTAATGTTTGCAAAGTGCTTCTGAAAGGTCCTTGGTAAGTGCTAATTATCACAGGCCCTGTGAAGTGTGCCTCATTTATACGAGGTACTTTAAGCATAAAGATGCTTAGAGATACAGTAATTAAGTTTTGTTTTCACATGGCTTAACCCTGTGACATTTGCGTTCTGAATGATCTAGAGCTGTTCCTTTTCTTGGCCCCATCTTCCTCTGTGCATTTGTGCTGGGAGGTGGCCGCTATATTTAAGCTTTGGTTGATTTATAGGCAAAGTCCACAGTGACTAACGAGCCACTTGGTGTGCTGAATAACTGGATTAAGTGATCAACTCTAAACTGAGTATTTGGCATATTGAAGACAATTGCTTTTACAGCATAATTTTCACAGGATTACTTTCCACCTGATCTTTTAATTTTCCATTTTTCCATTAAGTATCCATTAGATCCACACAGCCTGTCCTTGCTTTCAAGAATTCATCAAAAAACCCAGTGATGTTGTCAGTGAGCATGATGTAATAGGCAATTATCCCATTACTTACTCTGTTACCATAAAAATAATGTGCATTTCATTTCAGAGCATGGATATTTTAAATAGAAAGTTCTACTCCTATTAAATTTTACATGCACTGTCATTGAATTAAATGTGAATAAGTTCAGGCTTTTATCAAAAAGCTCTTATATCTATTGAGAGACACAGTGCTTAATAGGAACATTTTAACATAAATTTCCTTTAATTTTGTCTGTTTTCCATGTGTGTTATTTTGTATTGTTTGGAATTTCATTTAATAACAGTCACTGTGATGAATTTAACTACTTCTTTCTCCCCAGCCAAATTCAATAATAATGCCTAAAAGTGGCTGATGCATCATCCTGTTCGATATCGGGATGGAAGAATAAGGGTAAACGTTTACTGAAAAGCTGTAATTTGTGATAAAGATTACAGTTTTTTAAAAATATTCACTCCTGCACAGTAATGTTTTTGAGATATTTTCTGACACCCTTACAATATGGCCTTCCTAGTCAGATATACACATCCTAATACATTCAGGATAGGATTTTGAAGCTTTTGTAATTTTTTAATTTGGCTATATATGGTCTTACAGTTCTGGCATAATGCACTTTATAAGAGGAAAGAAAACGAAGCATTTCCATAGTTATGTGCAATCTATACTTACACCTTATGCAGATTTTTTTGAGATGATTTTTGATCCACACCTGTTTATTTTGTCCTTGAGATGTATTAAAACAGATTTAAAGTAACAGTGCTTGGTCTCTATTTCTCTTATTTTTTAAGAAAATAAATTTCATACAAAAACCTGGTTTAATATTTCATGAATTTTAGAAAATAAGTAGCAGCATTAGTGAATGAAAGTATGTTTTCTCTCAGTCTACACATTTTCAGTGTTTGGCCTTTTTTCACAAATTCCACAAACTTTGTCTCCCTTTCCCATTTACAAACTGAGCACAGATCTACCTTTACCACTAGGATTCATGGTTAGTTATCTTTAGTTAGCTCCCCTGAGTGACCAGTGGTTTTATGAAGGAAAAATACATTTTTCTGAGTGATGCAGAAATTCTTGCAATAAAAGTTGTTTCAGAAAAACAGATGTGAACTCCATGAAGCTGTTTATCAGCAACACTGAGGGAAAGCAAAGGTCGATACTGGCTCAGATAAACAATTATCACCTCTGAAACTGACTGGGCTTCAGACAAGTGCTGTTAGGACTTCCAGCAGAAGCCTCCATGGGTTTCCATGGCATGATGGAGGGGGAGTATCAGGGAGCCTCCATGACTCCTTTTGTCATCTGGATTACAAGGACCCAGAAACAGCAGGTAAGTGACCCTTTCCCGTAAATGACAGCAGGTCAATGCCTCACACACCACTCACAGCAATGCCTGAGACTTGCATGAGAATTGATCTAATTAATTACTATTTCTTCATTTCCTTTGCTGTAGTTACATATATATATATGCACAGACATATGTATAATTTCACATAGAATGGTCGTTGTTAGCTGAAGTACCTGAGGTAGTGTCATCTAAATCCATGTGAGGCTGGCAATGCCCAAGTCAAAAAACCAAACAGCCCCCAAAAAACCACATACACATTAAAAAAAAATTAAAAAACACTAAACCCAAGCTAGAGAGCTGTTTCTGATGATTGGGATGGAGGAAAAAATTCCTGCCCCTAACCTCTGACAATGATAGTTTACATGGAGTCAGGCTCTAGCCCACTCATTATTCCCTGTGAAAGTGGCCTTCCGTCCTGTACAGTAACATGTCATGTCCATCAGAGAGCTGGTTTAAAGTGTCAGATGTTGGCAAAAAAGGTGAGCTCACATTACCCTTTTAACTGGGCATGAGAGAAGAAAGGAAATCCAGCTCTGACCATCTTATTTCTAGAAGTGCCTTCTTGTGCCAGTCCACCAGGGGTGTAACCCGGCAGTTTGTTGGTCACTAACGAGTGTCTTAGTGCTTGCTTTGTCTCTTTATTAGATCCAGATTGCCAATGACAAAGAGGATGCCTGAAGCATGGAGCCTGCTCGGCTGCCACGGTGCTACATGGATCTGTGGCATGAGAGAAGTGGGATTGTACAGCCTGCTTCAGGGAGGTGGGGAACTGGGTCCTTTTCTTCCCAAATCACTGGTCCATCACAAACGAGCTTTGATAATTAGCATGTTTTAGAGAATGATTGCAAGATTTTGCCATTTAATCTCTTATATACTTACAGGAAATTAGTTGTTCTGAAATACCTTCATGTGTTATTAATACCTGTAGATTTCTGGAGCAGACACTGTTCATTAAATATTTGCCCATCCTCTCTATGAGATGGAAAGAAAAATAAAACAGGAGAGGCCTTTTGTAAGCACATACGCTTTATATCTTCCATGATTGTAAAAAATTTTGGCCAACAGCTGCATTTTTCAGTTGCTGAAAGCAGTACAAATTTGAACACTGTCTAAATAAATGTGTTTGTCAAGAAAATGTCTTTGTCAGGAAAAAAAAACCCAAACACTAGTGTATTTTAATGTTTTCACAGTGTAAAGATAATGCACCTTTCCTGTGACAGGCATTACCTTTCAGGAGCTGAGCTTAGACAGCAGAGTTTACATTTCAGGGCTGTAAATAGTGCCTCAGACAGCAGTGTTGGGTTTCAGGTAATACCTTTACAGTGCCTGAGGAGTGGCAGAGCACTTCAGACAGTTTAGGTGGCTGCTGAAATCCTTAAAATACCCTGGGTTGAGTCACTGGAGACAAGTTTTCTTAAGGACTGAAAAAAAAAATAAAATTAAAAAAATATATATATATAAAGACTGTCTTAAGGACAGTCAACTACATGTGCCCTTCCAGCAGAGGAGGAGTGTCCATTTTTCCCCACAGAATATAAAACTTTTCCTGCTAACTAGGCCTAATTCTTGAAATGTAAGGAAATGGTGTTTCCTACTGAGGTTTGTCGGCCTGGCTGGCCTGTAAATGGAAAAGATCCCAAGCAAGTGGTGCTTGAGCCAGCTTTTGGTGAGTCTGACAAAATGGCAAGCATGGAAATACAGTGTATTACCAGTCCTGATCATAAAGAACTGTTTCATGGTGTTCTTTGCTTCTGTAGAGGAAACTTGCTGTGTCAAACCTATAATAATTAGAGTTGTGTTTCCACTGAGATTCTTAAAATAGTGCAGCCCTGTACCATGAATGGAAACCTGCCCTTTGAGCTCTGAATTCCAGAGTGACTGAAAAATGGCAAAGACATTGATAAGCTTGGGGACTGGGCCATGGAAAGCTCCTGAAGCTCAGGAAGAGGCCCAGGGTTCCTCCTGTCTCAGTACAGGCTGGGAAGCACCTGCTTAAGGAGCAGCTCTGCCAAGAACGACCTGAGGTTTAAATGAGATGTCAGGATGAACATGAGCCAGCAGTGCACTTGCATCTTGAACAATGCAGATGATTTGCTGGGCTACACTGAGGGGGATAATGACCAGGAGAGGGAGGGAAGGTGTTTCCCATTGCTCATCTTGATGAGTAGTACCAGAGATTCCTGCTACATGCCCACTGCATGTCCACCATCCATTGTAATGGCATGTTTTGCATCCTTAGTAAATGGATAAAGAAGAAAGGGAGGATTGCCAAGATGATGTGATATTCTAGTTTCAAGACTCTGCCTTGCTACATACAAGATTTGTTTTGCTCCCAGTGCACAGTCACGTGCGTGTCAGTACCACAGTCACAGATTTGCTGCTCAGTTACCACCCCACAGCATTGAAAACAGTTCAGATTTTGTACTCCAATTGTCTTCTGCTTCATTTCTCCCAGCCATTGAGGCTGTGCCCTTGTGGTGACCTTGACAATGACTCTTATCACTGTTTCATGCTTTCATTGGAAGCTGGGTTCTTTCAGAATTCGGGAATGCAGTTTGTAGCTGTACCAACGGGGGCCTCAATCATGTCTGTCTCAGATAAAATGTAGCTTGAAGACATTTACTGAGTAAGTTCATAAAAGCTTTGCCTTGTCATTCTGAAATAGCATTAAGTTTCCATCTATAGCTTCTAAAGGAAATTATTGGGAAAGGGGACTAAGACATCCAACCCATTTCCTGAGTATTTAGTCCACTGATTTTTAGTACTGTATGTTCTCCAGAAAAATATGCTTCTCCACTGAAGCATGTGCCTTCAGGGATCTCTGCTTGGGTACTGGAATAAGTAACTTCTCCAGCTTTGCCAGAAGAACTGAAGTCAGAATAAAATGGCAGGAAGCTCATGTGCTGGGTGCTGGACCTGGCCTGAAGAACAACCCGTGCCTAGGACAAATTGGATGGGGGCTGTGAATTTTGAAGAGCTTGGAGGAATGTCAGATACTCTTCTTCATTATTGAATTAGTTATTCAATGCCAGTATCACAGTTTTATATTGGAACCAGTTACAGTGGTGATACATTTGTGTATTTAAGTAGCTCTTCCTACAGCTTAGGTAGTGATAATGGATCGGTATTAGAAACAGAGGCAATACTGAACACCTTCACCAACAATCTGGAGATCTTCTAAATCTTGCAGATAGAAAAGAAAAAAAGAAGGACTGGATTGTGTTGCACCAATAACATCTCTGAAATCCTCATGCAGAAAAAAACCCCAAAATATAGTAATGCATATACACGATAAGAAGCTACTGAGCATAAATCCATAGAATAAGTTATGATAGAATCTAATATACATGGAAAAGAAGTCAAGTGAAAGAAATAGAAGTTAGCTAGTTAAGGCATTACAAATAGGATAAGGCATTTTATCTATGAGAGATTGATTTGCCCCATACTATGTAATTAAAATACTAAAGCTGGTACTGATGAAAGTCTGAGCACTATGCAAAATGTATTGATGATTTCCACACAGAGGAAACATGCCAGCAGCACAAAAAAGTCTCATTCTATTAATTGGCACCCTGGATGGTAGGCCTAGGATTAAGCACTACTTTTATAGCTTATACCACACCACTCCTGCAAAATGCTCAGCAGAGAGCAAAGAGAATGAGTGCCTTCCAGACTTCCCTGCATAAATGGATTTCATCTGCAAAGGCTGTGCTCAGGAAATTTCCACATTAGTGCTTGTGATGGTCCCTGTAGCTGTGGCATGTTATCCTGGCAACGTTCAGGGAATCGCCTTGACTCTGTGCAGCTTCTGTTCTCTGCACAGAGATATTCTCTGTGCAGGGCTGACAACACAGCCACACATATTTAAAATAAACACACTTTGTGGGCTGCTGCTGGGGATGGTTTGTTAGACATGGTGAGTGCAGAGCAGGGTTCTTGGCCAGCCTGCACTGACACAGACCCTTTGAGCTGAGCAGATGCACCTTGAGTTATTCCAGCTGAGTGGCTGCTCTGGGGAATGGAGAGAGGAGAGCATACAAGGAACAACATATAAAGCTGTCTCGAAGCAAGGATTCGCTTCCACAACAAAATAATAAGATCAGGGCTGGATGCAGCTGCAATGTGGAGGGAGGAAGGTTTTGCCCATCCCTTCCCGAGCCATGTGTGGGAGAGGATGTTTGTACTGTGCAGGGATAGTGAAAGGACAGAGCTACCTCTCAGAGCCTCTCCCACGTAAATCCACACTGAATAATGGATAGCACTACTTGGACAAAGATTTAAAGAATTCTTAGGACAACCACCTAGCATTAAATCAAAAACATTGTTGCCTGCAGAGAGTGAAAACAGAACACTTGGCACTATGTTAAGTCAGCGATAGCAGTTCTCACTGTCAGAGCTCATATTCCTTTTTTCATGACAGGTTAAAATAATCTGGAAAGAAGCAAACTGAAAGGAAACAGTGCAACAGAAATGAAAGCACACTATGGAAGGGCCAGGAACAATAACAAGCATGAAAAAAAGCCAGGGAAAGCAGCCCTTTTGTAAACCCCTGTCGGCAGAACAATAACATCTTTGTAACAGCAAAAATAATTTATAGTTTTGAGGGTGCCCTCTAGTGAGTGGGACCCTCAGGTGCTCTGATCTGCTGAGCAGCACTGGTGCATCTCAGGGCTGGCAGGAATGAAACACGCTCTGAAACTCAACCATGCTCTGCTAATTTAAGAGCAAGCACTGGCTGGGGTGACAAGACGGCAGAGCCTTCTCTTAACAGCAGCATGTCTCAAGAGCCAGCCCTTAATCCCACATATCACCATCTTATGAAATATTTTTTGGATGCATGAACCTCATCAAGATGAGGGCACGAACTCTGTGCTAGCAAGTCCTCATGAAACAATATGCTCTTGTGAACAGACAATGTCTGAACTAGGTGTAGCCCTCTGATCCCAGCTGTAAACATGTTGTCTGTTAAGGCTGATGTACTAAGAAAAGGACATAGGAGAAAGAAAACGGCCCCTCGCTCTTCCAGTAAAAGCAGTTTTATGCAAGGAGGGGTCTTTTTATCTTCAGATCCACATTGCAGAGCAGAGAAAGGACAGTGCAGTGGGACTGAGCCCTTGGGGTGTGGTGCTTTAGCCTAGGCCCAACAGGGGATGTGTGCCCATCCAGATAGTCCATCCCACATACCACAGACTGCATGCTGGCACATGGCCAACTATATCAGCTACTATCACATAATTTCTACTTGAAAGGATTTCCAAATTATTTCTTTAACCATTTTAGCATGAAAACATTAAAGAAGAACCAGTTAGTTGGCCAAAAGCCACTCATTTTATACCAGTGCAACTAAGGAAACTCCCTATTTAAAGAGATGTAGGAGGCAGAATCCCACCTCTATGTGATATGCTTTGATATCTTTCTAAATGGCCTAGTAATGAAGCAATAGGAAAAAAAATGGGAAGTTTTACTACAAGCACATGGAGAGGAGGGCTTTGGTATAAGTGAAGCTGAAGGGATAGATAAAGTTTTTTAAGGCCTGGATCTCTCTTTATCTGTCATCTATTTCTGAAATTGAATACTTTGACTTTTTACAGTAAGTTTCTTGCAAAACATGGCATAGAGGGAAATAAGTAAGGCTGATAAGTATTTAGATTCACAAAGCCAAGTCAGCTATCCTGTGTATTTTTCCTGAACTTGCCTAAAACAGAAGGCAGAATTTTCTTCAGTTTGCTGAGCTTGTAAGTTCTTTTCCTTTTAAGAAAGCTTTCAGTATTGAATTGCAATGCCTATGACTTACACTGTGATTTTTATCTGGCTGCTTATTTCTAATTATATTTTGGAGTAATTGGAAGCATTGGGTGACAGGTAAACATTTGTTATGATTTTCTCACAGATGGATAAGATGAATCAGAAACAAAAAAAATCTTTAAATCTGTAATTGCTTACTGGAGTATAAAAATCTAAACCTATATATTTTGTGGGCAGAGTCTATAGTAGTTCAGGTCAGAATGTGATATACTTAATTAAAATGGTCTCATTGCAAAAGGAATGTGAAGACAACTGTTACAAAGGGATAACTGTGATCCCAAGGACAGGTAAAACTTTCTTCCCGTTCAATATATTTCTAAGTATTCTGAAGAAGGGACACAAGCAGTGATGTATCAGAGAGGTGTCTGTGCAGAGCTCTTGGGGTACCCAGGGCTCCCTCCCTTCCCACACTGTCTTCCATGTCGTGACCTTGGATGTAGCACAGGACACACTGCAAAGGAATGCTTCAATATGAACAAAATATTTCAGCTTGAATAAAAAGTGAAGGATGATAGATATCTTCATAGTTATGGATGTTATTCAGAGAATCAATAGGGAATGGTTATTCATTGCTTTCTGTAAAATCAGACATAGGGGACACCCAGAGTTCTTCTGTCTCTGCCCCGAATTTCTTGAAGCACTGGTAGAAATAGAAGAGATAGGCTTAACAATCAGTCCATTTTGTGCCTAAAACTTTCTTCCTGGAAATGGAAACTATATGAAAATATATGAAGTGCCATTTTTCTTTGTGCTGTAAGTGACCGAACTATCAACCAGGTAATTTGTCTGTAATATTCACACAGGCACAGGAGAAGCAAAGTAGAGAGAAGAAGACTGTAATTTTTATTCTCTGGGTTTTGGTTTGTTTTCTGGGGTTTTTTATTTTGATTTGTGTATTTGGGGGGGGGGGGGGGGAGTGGGGGGGGGTTGTTTCACAAAAAGTTTTTCAAGGATGAACCAAAATCATGGTAGTTCACCATTAACTTCACTGATTTGGGATGTGCTTGGTCTGCTTTTCCACATTCAGAATCTCATTAACTCACCTGAAAAATCATCAGCATTAATTTTCAGGAACACTCAATGCCAACAATCTTTGCCAGATCAAGTCTCATCCTTTCTGCTACTTCTAAATCACCAGTGGGTCTTCCTCAAGGCTCACTGCCCTGGAACTAATGAAACACTCAGCACCATTCTGCTGGGTAAGAATTCAGAAGACAGGCAGGTGAGCCAATTCCCTCCCTGCAGGATGCTCAGTCCTGCTGGTACAGAGCAGACAGAATTATTTTGCCTTCATAGCTTGCAAAGAGAAGAGAGCTGGTCAGTAGCAGATGTTGGTGAAGGTGAGTCTTACAAAGCAATTAAGAGATGTCACCACCCGAGGCTGACCCAGAGAGCTGCAACAGAAGATTCCCGCAGTGGGGTAGAGGTGGCAATGTGTCAAATGTAATCAGCTCTCAGCAAAAGCTGGACTTGATGGTCCTTGTGATTCCTTTCCAACTCAGAATATCCTGTGATTCTGCAAAAGTGCCCTTTAAATTTTCTCTTCAGTGACAGCACCAGCAGCACTGTTGCAGCATGAGCTGCTCCCTTTCAAATCTACTTCATATTTGAGATCAGTATTTTAGAACACTCCTTCCCCACAAGTGGAGTAGTGCTTTTAGTTCTTTCTTCATATTTCATAGTTCTCAGACAGCTGAGTTCCATCCATGTTTATCCCTTGCCATGTTAATGAAACATGTGTGATCCACTGTCCTCTATCCTGACAAGGCTCTTTCCAACTGGAATTACATTCTGATTAACCAATATTCCCCAGAGAACTTCAGGAACATCCGAGTGTGTAGCTAGAGAACATTTAAAAAGTAGTTTCCTTAGACAGAAAGAAAAGGCCATGAGTTTTCAATATATAGTTGGAAAAGTCTGCTGAGCATCCTTAGGAATGCATTTGTAAGTATATGCAGAAAAATCCAAAGTAGAAATCCTTACAGATAAAGAAAGAGAGGCAGGAGTAAGATTTTGGAGCTCAGAAGGGATTTTTGGGAATTGCTGTGAATTACAACCATGGCTTCTGCTCCACAGACCAGAAGGCTGCGCTTATCAGCTCTACAGAAAAATTTAAGAAAAAAAAAAAATCGCATTAACCTGCATGAAACCAGAGTGGTTGTACCTGCAAACTATTAGCAGTTCAGCAACTCACTCTCATCATTTGGGTGTTTGGACAATGCTTTCAGGCATTGCTGTAATTTTTAGGACTGTCCTGGGCAGAGCCAGCATGCAGAGCTTAATGATCCTTGTGGGTGCCTTCCAAGTCAGGATAGCCCATGATTCTACAGCCATAGCTGGGCATTGTGCTCAGTACTATTGGTCTTGGGGTTTCAGTAATTTTGGAAGAACTCGAGCAATGAAACCAGAGCAGAGTTAGTCCATTAGGTATTGTGGCCCATTTTTGGCACACTGATTTATGCTGTATATCTCACATAATTGTACTTTCATATAAATGATTGACATTCTGAATCTTGTGATAGTATTGAAAATGTACATTGAAGTTTTTATGAGTTTCTGAATGAAAGCCTTTTAAAAATACTGATTCTGTCACTAGTTTTTGAGGAGGTTGTTATTGTTTGGGTTTTGAGATTTAGAGGTTTTGTTTGGTTGGTTGGGGTTTTTTTGGGTTTTTTGGTTTTTTTAGGGTTGGGGGGTTTTTTTGTTGTTTTGGGGGGGTTGTTTGGTTTTGAGGTTTTTTTGTTTGGTTGGTTTTGGTTTTTGGTTTTTGTGGGGTTTTTTTGTTTGTTTTTTGGTTGTGTTTTTTCTCCAGGAAGAAACGTCTTTACTTGATGACTTGTTTTTGACCAGAACAAAAAGAAACCAGGAACAAGTCCTTCACCCTTAGCAGACTGTAAGCTCATTCATGGAAAAATTGCTCCTGTACTTGGCTGTGATTCCACAGAATCACATGTATTCCCCTGTATATACAGGGGAAGTTCTGAATTCAGAGACTTCTGGAAGAAATCAAACTGGAAGAAATCAAACTGGAAGAAATCAGACTATCTTGACAGATCACCTTCAAGTGATGTGAAACATAGCACCTAAACTCCGACACCAGTTTTAAACTTGTTTGCCATGAGGAAAACAATGTATTTTCAAAATATACATAGTACCCAGACTGGCTGCCACTTGGAATGGCATATTAAATAGCTGTAAATAGCAGATTAATTGCAGTAATTTCCTTTCACAGCAGAAACTCTTGGAGAACTCCAGATTTAGCTGAAACTGGGTGCCAGTCCCCAAAAACTCATTGTGCCCACAAGTGGTCAACCCATTCCTGATGTTGGCTGGTGCTGAGGAGCCCACCAGAGTCCCCTGGCCAAACAGAGATTCTCCTCGATGGTCTTTCAAAAAGGAATTTCTAAAGCTTGTGCAGTTTTTGTTGGTTCCACAGCATTCAGAGAGCCCAAACCTGGGCAGGGGGTTTAGGCTGCACAAAGAGCTCCATGAGCCCGGCGTAATGTGGGGACCTGCCAAGAAGAGAAAACAAGCTGGATGCAGGACTAGAAAGGATACTAAGTTAACAGATAAAACAAAACTGGGAGGAGCTGTTGATTCCCTGGGAGGCAGAGACCTGCAGACAGACCTCGACAAATTAGAGGGCTGGGCAATCAACTGTATGAAGTTTGAAAAGGACAAGTGCCGGTTTCTGCATCTGGAACAGGGCAACCCTGAATGGAGAGACAGACTGGGGAACTAGGAGAGGGAACTGGAGTCCTGGTTGATGGGAAGTTGGATATGAGTCAGCAGTGCCCTGGCAGCCAGGAGGGATAAGCCTGTCCTGGAGGCATCAGGCACAGCCGGGCAAGGGAGGGATTGTCCCGCTCTGCTCTGCACTGGGACAGCGTCACCTCGAGTGCTTGGGGCAGTTTTGGGTGCCACAAAATTTAAAAAAAGGATTAAAGCTATGAGAGAGCTTCCAAAGGAGGGCCACGAGGAGGGTGAAGGGTCTGATGGGGAAGCTGTATGAGTAGCTGAGGGCACTTGTTCTGTTCAGCCTGGAGGAGTCTGACGGGAGAGCTCACTGCAGTTACAACTTCCTCATGAAGGGCAGAGGAGGGGCAGACATTGATCTCTTCTCGCTGGTGACCAGCGACAGGACGTGAGGGAGCGGGCAGAAGCTGTGTCAGGAGAGGCTTAGAAAAGGTTCTTCACCCAGAGGGTGTTTGGGCTCTAGAACAGGCTCCCCAGGGAAGCGGTCACAGCCCCAACCCTGACAGAACTCAAGAAGCGTTTGGACAGTGCTCTCAGGCACACAGCGAGTCTTGGGGTGTCCTGTGCAGGGCTAAGAGTTGGACTTGATGATCCTCGTGGGTCCTTTCCAACTCAGCGTATTCCGTGATTCTGAGTTTATTGACAATCGTGAGTACCAGAGCTGGTTTCGCTTTTCCCCGCCGGGGCCGCGCCGCTGATCGGGCGCACGGAGGTGACGCCTGAGGGGCGGGGGCAGCGGGGCCGGGCCTGCACCTCTGCCAACCCCGCCGGGCGCTCGGGACTCGGCGGGAAGAGAGAAATTTCCTGCTGCGGACGAAGCCTTCGCTTCCCCGCGGAAAGAGCGGAGCGGGGTTCCCGAGCGCCCGGGCCGGGATGTGAGGGAGGCGGTGGCGCGGCCGTGACGCGGCGCGGGGCGGAGCGGGCGTGGGTCGGTCCGGCCATGCCGAAGCGCTCCTGCCCCTTCGGGGACGCGGGCCCGCTCCAGCTGAAGACCCGCGTGGGGCTGCGGGAGCTGAGCCGCGGCGTGCGAGGCGAGGAGTACCGGCGGGAGGTGTTCGGTGAGCGGGGCGCGGAGACGGGAGCGCCGGGCCCGCCGCCCCGGCGGGGGGATGTGCCGGCCCGCCGCTCCCCCTGGCCCGCGGTCACGCATGGGGAGCCTGTCCCTAACTCTGCTCTCCTCTTCCGCCGGCAGAGAGGACCCGGCGGCTGCTTTTCAGGGGAGCCCAGGCGTACATGGAAGGCGCGGCGGCCGCAGCCCGTGCGGCGGAGCCGGGGCCGGCCGGGGAGGGGCAGGGCGAGGGGCCCCGCTGGAGCGGGCAGCTCCTCATCGGCCACGACGGGAAACTGCGGCGGCGGCCCGCGGACAGGGGTGAGTGCCATAGAGCCGCGCGGTACCCTGGGCTGGAAGGGACCCATTGAAGCGCAGCTCCTGTCCCGCCCAGGACACCCCCGACGTTCCCACCATGAGCCTTAGAGAGTTGTCGGAATGATCCTTAGACTCTGGCAGGGTTCTACTGGCAGGTGACTGCTTTTCTGGGGAGCCTGTTGCAGCTCCAGACCACCCTCTGGGTGAAGAATCTTTTCCTAATATCCAGCCTAAACCTCCCCTGACTTAATTTGAGGCCATTCCCTCTGTTCCTGTCCCTGGTCACTACAGAGACCGGTACAGCCCCTTGGCTTCCCCTCCCAAGCAGGTCTGTACTATAATGAGTAGTTTGTGCTGTGTAGTTCTTTATTGACTTTCCTTAAAGGAAGTGTTAGATTTGAGCTGACGGATTTCGGATCTGCCGTGTGTATGTTCTGCTGTAGCATCACTTAGCGCCTTGCCACTGAACAGAGAAATAGCCAAGAAAGTTCCAAGCGGGGCTCCGTGTCCCTTGGCATGCCCGAGCATCCCGCGGAGCGCTGCCGCCTGTAGCTGTGCGCGGACGCTCTGCAGCTCCTGGGACTTCCAGCTGCTCTCTCTGCCTTTCTATAAAGCTCATCCGTTCTTTACCGTGTCTTTGCCAAGCAGTTCCACCCGTGGGAGCGTCCAGAGCCTGCTCATCGTGTGTGAGAACGGCCGATGTGAAGGACGTGTGTGCGCAGTGTGACCGGCTCGTCTGCCAGAGCTGCAGCAGGCTCTGCAGCTGCTGTAACACGGTTACCTGCTCTTTGTGCTCCGCTGTTGAGTAAGTGCCTTTCGAGTTCGGAAGCTCATTTTAATTACACATGCCCTAATAGCTGGGTGCAGCAGATATCTGGCTCATACACATAAAGGAGTTAAACTCTTCCCTTGCTTTAGCAGGAGTGAAACTCTCTGAAACATGCAAACCAAGATGCTTGTGTGAAGCACTCTAACCAACCGTAGTGCAAATCTAGTTCAGCTTCTTATTTAAATGCTGTAGGAGGCAAAAATTTCTCTTGCTTTCCCACCAGCAATATAGCATGCTGACCAGTGCTGAATGCATGCACTTCCAAGGAATAATCTTAATTTTTTTTCCTCATTGTTAACAGTTCTGTGTTATAAAGAAACGCTGAGTGTGCTGTGTGGGAGTTCCGTGGTTGCAGTTGATAATGGAATAGTATGCCGTTGTTATGTTCCAGAAACAGTAGGCATACTGACTTTTGTTTCATCTGGTTTTTTTGTTGTTTTCTTTTTTTTTCCCTAGTTATGGTGATGTGGGAGAGCAAGTTCTCTGCAATGGTTGTTCAGTATTTCAAGTCTGAAACTTGGTGAAATAACCCTTGTGGCTAAAACGTCCATGAATTTCATGAAGTCTTCTCCTTACAGCTGGTCAACTAATCCTTTTAGCATGTGAATTAGTTATGGAATTTCTATGTTTTATATCTTTATATTGTACTTTTAAATATTGTAGCTAAATAAACATTTATATTTTAAAGCTTTTTAGATTATTTTGAGTCAGATTTCTCCTTTTCCCTAGTTGTGATATGCCTGTCTGGAAGAGACCACTCTTTGCTATTACCTGGTGTTCCTGATGTGATACAGGATTCAGAATATTCTCTCTGCATGTTGGTCATGTTAGGACACACTTTTGTGGGATCAGAATAGAAATCAGTTGCTCCTTCTGTGCTTTCAGGTGAGTGTGAATCCATTCTGGACACACAACATTTTCTTTGTAAGATAACTGGAAAAATCAGCCAGGCCTGAAGGCTTTTCCAAATAAGAGAATTTGCTGATTCTGGTTACGGTTTTTTTAAGCTATCACAAACATCTTGTGATTACTGACATCTTGAATGGTTTTAATCTTTCTATGATAACTTTGATAGAAAGAGTAATAGCACACCAGGCTTGAAGAAGAAAAATTTTACTTATTAGTAAATTTTCCAGTACCTTCACTGAAAGGTCTTTCTTGGAAAGCACCTTATCTGTATGAGTTGATCATTGATACTGTAAACTTAATATTGTCCTGAACACCCACTCAGAAGTAGCTCATGAAGTAGTCTGAAAAATGGTCAGCACTCAGGGGTACTTCTCCATAAACAGCTCATTCCTCATATTCTTTTCAAATCACTGCAGAGGCTTAGTATTGTTTGTGCTGTAAGACTGAAGTAAAGTACTACTGGACAGCCCCTCAAAGCAGTTTTCTTTTACTGATTTTGTTGTTTCATTAAAAAAAGATTTTTCATCTGACAAACCACCTATGCCTAAGAGAAAACTACAGTGGTCTTTACCTCAGGAAAATGCTGATTTGAGTGGCTGATTTCAAACTGTAAGATAAAAGGAATAGATTTTGACACACACAAGAAAAGAAATCCTTGCGGCACAGCTGTTGGTCTGTTTCTCAAATTCTTTGTCCTGAATTCCTGAAGCAAAGCCTGCCATTCATGCTTCCCAGTCTTCTCAGCTGCAATTAGTGTATTTTGGGTGGAGTAACCTTGTTTTACCTGTTTCCCTCCACTTCAGCCATTTCTGTTTGAAGAGATGGAAAGGCCATTGCAGTGCAATTTGAGAGCCTGACTTCTCCCTCGTGGGCATCCCTTTATCTGACATTCTGTTGGAAGGATTCTGGGTATTTGTCTGTCAGAATACTGCAGCTACCCAAAGAGAAGGGTAAATGCTTTAGCAAAGGATGGGGGTGGCTGTTGCTAGAGAGCAACTCTTCATAACTGCACTGGCGTGGCTTGGGGTGTATCAGCCACATGAAGTGCAGGATGACATCCTCTCTAGCCTGTGTAGCACTTTATGTAACTATGCAGACACACTTTAAAAGCATTTATACCTTTTAGGGTTTCCTGGGGGGTGTCACTTCACTCTCAACCTTCTGTGCCAGCTTAGACTGACCATCTGTGCCAGCCTAGACATGCTGATGGGTCTGGTTAGTTTTCCTGTTCTGCATGTTTTAGAGCCAGTTAAAATGGGAGACTTTACTGGTTCTTACTCCAATAAGTTACTCCACTTCCTTTTGAGCAACTGTGAAATGTATCTTCATTCCTGTTACAAACAAATAAAGTCTCAAGTCAGGTGAATTAGTAGTGAAAGAATTAGTTGGAATGTGCAGGAATTCTACAGCATTATCTGTCTTTTCAAAGCACTAATAAATGAAGTCAGGATGGTGGCAGATCTCTGGTGCAGTTCCCAGCTGTTAGCAGGGCAGATAAAAAAGTTGCTCCTGTGGCAGTCGTTTTAAACCACAAAGGTGAGTTTTATGGATGGGAAGAATCTGTGATTTACTATGTTTAGATGTTAGTTTTAGGAAAGAGTTTTAAAACTTGGCTTTGTTTCATTTGAAGCTCTAAGGAGTGAATTAAAGTGTTTTTCAGTCAAGCGTATTTTTCAAAATGAAACCTTTAAGTATGTGTCTGCTTTTTCTTACTTTCTCCTGAGGGTGAGAGACTGAAAATAATGATTTGCTTCTAGGCTCTGGGAGAGATGAGACATGTTGTTTACAAATGATTTGTGTTTCAAACTAGTGATAGAAATGTTTTTTTGGCTCATTTAGTCACTGCTGTATTTCATAGAAAGCTGTCCTCTGTAAACAATTACATGGATTTCATGGCTTAATGTTCTTATTTGTTATCTTCTAGCTGCTTGAAAGATGGTTGTGCATTAGGATAGATACCCAATGCAGCATGAAGAGCTGAGAGAAGAAAAGCAGAAGTGCTGGAAGAAAGTTAGAGGCTGGGAGGAGAAGGGCAGGAGCAGCACAGATCAGCATGGCCAACTCTTGCATGGGGAGGTGCTTCATACATGAGAAATGGGGTTTAGTGGGTACCACATCTGCTTCTCTGGCTTCTGAAGGTGAGAAAACTGCCTGGGTCTACCAAAAGACTCAAATATTATTCAGGAAAGTTCTTTCTCTAGTCCTGCAGTTCTCAGATAAACAATGGGAAGTTAGACTTGAGACTGTTTGTACATCTTTATAACATCTACAGGAAAAAAACCAAACCTGTGTGAAGGGAAAAATCTTTGGGTGAGAGGTACAAAGATTTTTCTAAGTAACTCTTCCTCACAAGGGCTTGTCTGTTGCCACTGATCATCGAGCTGTGATAGAGTTAGAATGCAACACTTAGAGTACCCCTAGGACTGTAAAGGAGAGCCAGAGAAATTGTCTGGTTTATTAACTGAGCAGGAAATTTGATTTAATACTGTGCTTTTTTTTTCTTCCCCTCCTACTCACTGCAAAGTGTCAAAAATCAAAGTTTGCCTGCTGTTCCAAGGGAAGGAGATCCCCTGAGGAGCCAGCATATTGATGGGTAAAAATATCCTGCAGTAATGATTTTACAGATGGATGAGAAACTTCTGAGGCCTGTATATCATTACTGGTGACATATGTCTCAAAGAGCAGACCTTTATGTCTAAAAGGAAGTCAGCTGATCTGATCAGGAGAAAACAATTTCTTTTAAGATTAATAACTGAGTAAATTCTAGAAATGTGTGGTTTCATAGACACCAGATATTTAAGGACATTCTAAGGTGGTAAATGACTGCAGTAGTCTCTGGTATCTCCAGGCTGTATTAGAGCACACCCACAACATTGTGAAAAACCTCACTGAAAAGAACAAATACACTTGAGTTGTCTCCTTCAACCGCATTTGTCCTGTGCACATAGTAATTCTCATATTTTGCAGTTCAGTCCAGAAGTCTGCTTTCTTTCTCTCCAAGAGAAAAGTGAGCCGTTCTACAGATGATCCAGACAACATGAAAATTAAAAATAAATAAATATTAACTCTCCATCCTGTGATTGATGTGTTTTTTGTTTAATACAGCCAGCACCTCAGCCTCTTCTGCTCTTTTTTGTTTTAGCGTCGTACACATTTGGGCCCTGACTTGCTTTTTTTGGTATTCCTTTCTGAACAGGTGGTAACTAGATGCAGTTGTATTTTATCTCAGGACAGGGCATAAACCCCAAATAACGTAGGTGAGAGTGAAAGACAATGTTCTTTGTTTCCTTACGAATATGGGTAAGGCATTTATGCTTGGCTTCTGTGCTGTGTTTGCTGCCATCAGCTGTGACATTCAGAAGTGGCAGCAATATGCAAAGGGCTTAAGTCTTCTCAATCTTACTTTGAAGAGGCGCAGCCAAAAAGTAGAAATGGAAACTGTATCTTTGTCCCCAGGTTTGTTGGGCCTGTTTTCTTTTGAAAACACTCAATGGGCCTCTGGCTGGATTGGTTAGACAGCAGCAAATGGCAGCCCCATGCAAGGAGTAAATACTTCTCACTTTCACCATGCTCCCTGCCAGTCATTGCATGATGGCTTTGGGTTTTGACAGGATCAAACTGGATTAAAAAATTGAATCCCAGCAAAACGTACCTGTCATTAAGCTCCCAGGTATGGAGTATGTGTACAAACTTGCATCTACTGCTGCACTGTAACTTTTGGTTAGGTGTGATACTGTTTCATCATGGCAAATTCTGCAACTAAAAGCTCTTTGTGCTGCCTTTACTGCCCCTTTGGATTCCAAGCGCGCTGACTACCTGGACATTAAGCCTTTTGTGCTTGTTGGAGCTCCAGCTGGGATAGAGTGTGGCAGAGTATCTCCACAGTTCTGTGTCTATCAAGCTTTGTCCTCTATTCCTTGCAGTAGTTTACCATTGATTGTGAGGCTAAGCTTAGATCCCAGTTGTCCAAGCAGAGGGAGGAAAACCTCAACCCATCCAAGAGCAGCACTCAGACCGTGCAGAACAAAATTGCTGCAGCAGCACAGGAACTCCAGAGCCCAGCCTTGCAGCCCAACCTCGGGTGTGGCAGCTTGGAAAAGGAGAGGGATGGGGGGGTCTCTTCCCAGAGAGCATCCTTCTCCCAGCAGGCTTTTAAATGAGGACAGGTAAGGCTGAGAAACACCACCTGTGCCCCCGTGTTGAGTAACCTGGTGCTCTTTCCTCCACTCTCCTTAAGGCTTTTCACTACTGAGAAGGGGAAGGGAGCAAAGCTTTGAACTTTGTTTCAAATGTTTTGTTTCAAAGCTTTGAGTTGTTTTTAGTGAGGTAAATCAGTTAACCTATTAAAAGTAGCCAAGAGGCCTCAGAAAATGTTAATGATTCTTTAAGAAGTAAGTAGGAGCTACGTAGTTTAAAGACAAATACTTCTTGTGGGTAGAAAATTGGAAGAAAATTTTTCTAAATTACTTCTTATTTTACATTATTAAAATTACAATAGGGTGAAAGTGATCACACAATCAGTTGTATATTTTAATGGCTAATAGACATGCACACACATACATAACTTTTTTGGTATAGATATTTTATATTGACAGACATTGAAATACCATACCTTTTACAGTTGATTGCGTTTTGAACTGCTACAATTATAATACAAGCTTTAGTATTTGCTGATGGTGTGTATTCTGGGCTTTTGTTATTTTGTTTTCTTCGGGGAAAAAACTCAGCTGGCATCAAATTATTTTTTTTCACTTTTAATTTATTAAAAGTTTTTAGTTCTCCTAGTTGTAATTTGCAATAAACCCCTGTATAGATGTTAAGTTACTTATCTCTTGTAGAGTTTATTATTGCTTGAACATTTTGAGATTATGGGAATTACTTTAAATTTTAGGATTTATTTAACTGTATTTTCTTACATTGTTTTGCTCAAGTGTAATAGTTTAAATAATTATCCCCTTCTCATGTATTTTTTCTGTAAGATGCAGATATTTTTTCTGTTTATTCATTCCCAGTTGAAGGTTTTGAGGACAGGTTTTCCTAGATAACCTGAGTTCTGAGTTCTCCTAGATAAGCTGCACAGCCATGTCAGAACCCTGATGGTGTCACCAGGTACTGTCCCGATCTGTTCTGTACGATTTCTCTTAAACTTGCACTGAATTCCAACAGCTGCCAGCGGCTCCTTGTGCAGAAGTGCTCTTTAATCTGATTAGAGGCTTAAAATAAATCATAATCCCTCCTCCTACCTTTGCAGTGGCAGTTTCATCTTCAAGCCACAGGGTGGCAGCACGACGTTGGGTTTATGTCTATTGCCCAAATCCTTGGTTTTTTTCTCAAGTCCTCACTGCTCAATTGATCCTGTAATAATTGGACTGCTAGTCTGGGGAGGAAGTCTGTTTTAAAATATTCCCCTCGTAAATCTATAGGTCAAATGTTCCCATTTTTCTTTTAATCCCATATTTTTTATATCATTCATAAAATATGGCCTGAAATTCAGAACAGACCGTTTTGTTGCCTGCAAAGACAAGAGCAAAATGTAAATCAAATGCAAAAGCATAAATTGATGCCATTTTTTTCTTTGAATTCTAATGTATCAGTATGACAAATAAGGGTGTCTATATGCCAACATGTAAGTTATGTCACATTTTTCTTTTTAAAAAAGCCTAACAACAAAAAACAGCAACGAAAAACACCCCCACCAAAAAAAACCCAAACAAACAAACAAAAAAAAAACAACAATCCAAATATTCTCATTATACTTTTCTTTGCATTTAATTAACATATCTTACCAAGTTGCTTATCATAAAGATGTGAAAGAGTACAGTGATGTCCATGCCAAGAGTAGGACTGTGAATCTGGACCAAGAAATGTGCAGTGGGGTGCTGACTGGCACTGGCACCTGAAGAATTGCCCTGGTGGTGGCGGAAAAAAGGTGAGAGTTGTGCCATTCTTTGAGGAGAACGATTTGGGTATGATGGGCTGCTCAGTCTGACCTCACTCCACAGGAATGTTGTGGTGTGAATCCTCACAAACGCTGTGTCCAGCTCTACACCCAGGCACAGGAAGGGTGGGAACATAATTGGGAACAGTCACACAGATTTATCAAAGACCTATTACATCTGACCAGCCTCACTGGCTTTTCTGATGAGATGAGCAGCACTGGATGAGAGGAGAGAAATGAAGGTGTTCTTGCCAGGGGAAAGGCAAACCTTGTTGGGCTGCAGGCGCAGAGGCAGCACAAACCCCCCTGTGCCAGAGATCCTGAGCTGCTGCTGCTGCACACGAGACTTTAGTGTCCCTGGAGACGCTGCAGTGCAGAGAAACGACACAGGGGAACAAGAAAGCCTTTCCAGGTCACACATGGGGCACATCTGAGCTCTTCACAAGGATTTCAGGAGTTTTTGGTTACTGCAAGGCTGTGTATGGAGGTGTGATGCTTTTGCAGAGACTTAGAGGTTTTACAGTACCGTTGAAACTGTTCAGCACTCTTGAGATCTGCTGCTTTCTTCTGTTCTCCTGAGCATTGATTGCTGCTGCCAGAAATGAGGAACTGGTAAAAGGCTATGTGGTCTGAGTATGTCCACTCTTACATCCTGTTTACTCTGCTAGAACTACTGATATGATCAAACTTACTCATATCCTTGGGTGTTTTGGTGGGGTGTGCTGTAGAGTGCAGCACTTTGCTGAATATTGATTTCTAAACCTAAAGAAATGATTCAATTTTCAACCAAGTAGTTTACATACAGAATTTAATGCACTTTTATGTATTTTGTCCCAGCAAGTTTCATTTCATTCGTTGGAGCTTGATTCTCCCACGCTTTCTTGCACTGAGTAATACCTCCCCAAATGAGTAATCTGATTGTTCTGATTTTGCTTTCCATGATATCAAGATTAATTACTGCCCCAAAATAGATTTTGAAGTATTTTTAAATGCAGTAAAAACAAATTTAGAAACCTGGGACTGTGATGAGTTGGGATGACCAGTATAAGGAGTTAAAGTACAGTAAAATGTAAGGTATGTAGCCAATGTGCAGAGTTTCATGGTCTCCTCCCAAAAATATTAAAAGAAGAAAGCCAGCTCAAATATTTCCTTCATAAATTGTTTCCTCTTCTGTTAAGTGGTTTCACTCTAGGTTGTTCTGGAAGTCCTTACTTCTCTAAAAATGAGAACTTGGTCTCAGTTGGGTGTAGTCGCCTGTACTGCTGCCTACAGAGCTGGTTTGAAGAAATTTGTGTACTTAGATGGGTCACAGGAATGCGGGAGCTTTCTTGCTCAGCTAGGGCATGAGTAAAGAAGTATTATAGAAAACTGCTTTATTTCTGTGACTTTGGATCAGCACTGCTGAACACAAACTTCTATAAGTCCTGAAAATACCTTTTGTTCCTCACCTAGCTGATACTGGAATGTGCTGTCTTGGTGAGACCAAGAACTAGAAATTATTGAACAGCGAGTTAGAGGGACTTCCTTTCTTCACTGGCACAAGACTTCACTCTGTTTACACCATGCACTCTTCTGTACCCCCTGTTATATTTGGGATCATTGCTAGAACCGTTTTTCTTACATCTTGCAGTGACTTTGTCCCTTCTGTGCTGATGCTGCTGCTAAGGACACAGTGAGAGCCTGTGCACTTCTGTTCCCCTTAGCACTAACAAGTTTCCCATTTGTGAACTGCAGTGCTGTCCTTGTTCTGCTGAAGAAATCATCAGTGTTCGTGATGCTGTCCCTTTATTGCTGCTGCTGCTTGTAATCTACTGTAAAACAACATGACTTGGGGTTTTTCATCTTTTCCTTACTACCAGGCATTGTGGCAAGTGCCGCAGGATTTGTGGCTCTGAGCTGTACCTGAAATGTCTGTGATATTAATTCCACACGTGGTTGCTTCTGCTCAAGTTAAATGAAGACTTCCACCATAACAAGTGCTGCCAGAAATGAGAGTACCCTTTAAAGTTTAGTGGCATACATCACTTGGACATGAAAGCTAGTTCAAACCTCAACACTTGTTCTCTGTATTTTCTCAAGAATTTCACTTCTTGTGAGGCCTTTAACTTAGAATATTTTCTTAGTTTGCTTAACTCCTGCTACCATCTGTTGTTCAGTAACAACTCAGAGCCAAGGCGGCTGATGGAGATCTGAGTTCTCCTAGATCAGCACTTGGCACCATAAGCTTTTTCACAACCCAACAAGCAGTTCCAACAGCTGCATGCATGAATCACTTAAGTTATAGTACCCTGCAGCACCCTGTAAGAATGGGTTTTGACAATCTGGTCAGATGCCACACAAGCAAAAGTGCGATGAACTGAGCTTCTTGGAAGGTGTAAAATACATTTTAGATTATTATTTTGATACATATTTTAACGTAACACGTTCCTTAGTTTCATTACTGTTCAGAAAGTTTTGGGACTACCTAGGTTGCATGTAAGAGTTTATAATTACTGAAAAAATTCAGTGGGCTGGGGTGTGTGTGTGTATGTTTATTTGTTGTAGCAAACTATTCTGACACATTCCCTGTGGCATTTCATATTACTGAGAGACAGTTTGCCCCAGCAGTAGAACAGCTCCTCACGTGCTTTCGAGTCAGTCTATATTTAAACCTGTCTCCAGCAGTATTTTATTTCAGTTGTTTTACTCTGGTTTGCCTAGCTGTGGATGCATTCTTGATTATGATCTGTGTTTATTGAAAATTTGCTGTCACAGAACCACAGAATAATTTAGGTTTAAAAAACATCAAATCCAACCATTAACCTAGCACTGCCGAGCCCAGAACTAAACCCTGTCCCCAAGTGCCACATCCACACAGCTTTTAAAAACCCCCAGCATGATGAGTGACTGCCCCCTTCCCTGGGCAGCCTGTCCCAGTGTTCACGTCCTGCTCTTCCACAAACGCTGCAGAACATCCATTCATTCAGAATGTGGCACTGCAAGGGCACCTCTTAAAGCTTTGCAGGAGGATTGTGTGGATTCCTGGTTGGTTTCAGAGCAGGCAGCTGACTGCACCAACACCGAGCCCAAGGGACTGGTGTCAATGAGCCTGGTGTCACTGGGCAAACTGGGCTGCACAGCTGAGGATCTGTCCCTGTGTGTAATTTGTGTTCTGCTCTAGTGGTGTCATTATTTGTTTAATGATAACCATTGCTTTGGCTGAGTGTTTAACACGAGGCCATTTACAAAGAATTTATGGAGTCCATATGTTTGGATTTCACTTAGCTGCCCAAATAAGGGGGGAGGGAGCAGAATGGAGGTTGATTTTATTTTGAACCTGCATCTGCAGACTGGCTGGAGCCAAGCAGGGTAACTATAGGATGGGACAGTATCATCCAGGAATAGGGTGTTAAAATTTCTTGGGCAACTTCCACAGAGCTGCCTGGCAGGAATCCCCCCCTCAGTTCCTCTTAGAAAATGAGATCAGTGGGAACCCAGGGGATAATGTGGGCTGGGTGCCAGAGAGGAGAAGCTTTCTGTGGTTATGCTGTAGGATGGGAAGACA
Organism: Sturnus vulgaris; assembly: GCF_052056855.1. Classification (NCBI taxonomy): domain Eukaryota; kingdom Metazoa; phylum Chordata; class Aves; order Passeriformes; family Sturnidae; genus Sturnus; species Sturnus vulgaris. The sequence continues at coordinate 40,076,998 of NC_142248.1, forward strand.
TGATTAAGTCTTGAGTTCCAATAGTTTTATCAATATTGTTGCATTGGACTGCAAGCCTTTCACACCTCTAGAAAAGTGGGTAAATTGGTCTTGGGATGTACAGGCTGCAGACTGTCATAGTGAACTTGAGGATGCTGAAGTAGCTTGGGTTTAGTTTCCCACATTTTGAAGAGTTCTAAAGTGTTTGTAAGAGTTTTAAAGAGAAGATGTAAATATTTTCCATCAGCGATTTTCAGTTAATGTCTTATCAGGTACTTAACTCTACATTTTTAGAGAACTCTAGATAGGTTAAACTTGATAGTTCATACCACAAAGCAAAGCAAAGTGAGATAAAAGGCAGACAAATTTTCTGTTTTGTTTTCCCCAGGTTTTTTACATTTATCAGCTGGAAAGCCACACAAATTTAGGTATGTCCTGTAACAGAAATGAATGCCAGACAGTAAGGGGTAACCAAATATTTTTTCAAAGCAATCAATTCCGTTCTAACTCTACTAAAGGAGCAAGAGTGTGTGACAAAAGGCAATGGGCACTAACCTCCTCCTCTTATCTGTAGCAGAATTGATATTAAAAATATCAATAGGAATAGGAAATCACTTTAAAACTCAGAGGGAGAATTGCTCTTTTCTTTGTTGAGACCAATATTTCATGCCAAAATACACTAGTCAAGAGTCTACCTGAAATTTGAGGACATGGGTCTGTACAGTGTAGGTGTTCCTATGGATTGGGGTCAGATGAAATCTCCACAGTGACCCAAGGAGCATCCAGCATGTGGAAAATAATTATTTAAAAATATATCCTGTTAGCCGATGAGACACCCCCTAGAAGGGACTGTAGATGAGACACAGGGTAAGGCACAAAACCAGAATGAAAGTGAGGGAGAAGAGGAAGAAGGAATCCATTGTTTCTTGTCTGCTGGGAATAGATGGGAGAACGATGTCATAAGGCAAAAGGCAAATAAAGAGAACTGGAATTCTGGAAAAAAAACAAACAAACTGAAAAAAGGGAAAAGGAACTCAACAGTACAGGCTGGTCTCTACAGGTACCACCCAGCAATCTGCATCCAACCTCCATGCAGCAGGGAACTGAAAGCCCACCTCTGTGTGCCAGCTTTTTTCCTGCTCCCAGGAGAGGAGATCTGCTCAGCAGAAGACAGATGGCATTGCCATTGCCTGTGCTCCTGTGGGGGCTTTTTCCAGATGGGGAGTTGGAAGCTTCTTTGTGCTGCTCCAGCCTAACTGTGCAGCAGCCCTCGGGTGCTCAGGGCTCCACCAGCCTGCGTGCCCGGATCCAGTGCTGCTCAGAGAAAATTGCAGCTGAACCCGTTAGGAAAATAAATGGATTTATATCCGGGGTTTTCTTCCTGTTTGAGGTGTCCGTGTTGACTTCTCCTTTATTGCAAGGAGACATTATTGAGCAATTGTTTATAAAAGCTGAGTTATTGTCAGTGATCTGAAAAGAAAGTTGACACAACTGTTGTGCACAGGGGAACTCCAGACAGCCCTGTGCCACTCACACACTGACCTCCAGCCAGACTCGGTGCTTTCCTGCATTGCTGGCATGCCTCTCCTACCTCAAGCAAGGCACAGCTATGACAGTTTCCTTTCTCGAAGTTACCTGAAAAACACTGGGCAGTCCAGGAAGCATCGCCCTCATTACAGCTCCCTTTGCTGCTTATGGGAATTAAAAAAAAAAAAAAATCATTTAAAATACCAAGCAGCCACCTCGATCTGCACTTCCTTCATGTCGAACCAATCACCACAGAAAGCAGAACTTCGGAGAAGTAACCTGATTCTAAGTTTTACAATCAAGTAAAGGGAGATACTAAGTTTAATCCCTTTATCTTAGTTACACATTAAATTTATGACCTCACCTGCGTAAATAAGTACATTTTGTTCCGCTTTCTTCTACTTCCTTTCCTCTACAACTTTCCAGTCTGCAGTTGCTCCAGGAGACTTTGTTGTCTCTGCTTTTTACTCATTTTCATTCTACACTCATTACTGGATGGGCACTAGGTATTCCTATCTTCCTGTTTAGTTTGATTTCTCCCAATAATATCAGAATAAGGAACAGGCACAGCAGCTAAACATATCATGCACAAAACTTACTATGTGCTGCAACCATCCCAATAATAGCACTCCATTTTTTGTTCTTGAAGTTCATTGAAGGGCTTATGTTTTGATCTTTCTGCACATCCATAAAGCCTTTAAAACTCACTGCAGCAATTTATAGAATATGTGAGAAAAGTTCATTAGCTACTTAGAAAAAAAAAAAAATCACAGAAATACTGTATGAACTCCAGCCCTGTGTGTGGGAGAAGGTGTTGTGTTAGAATTGTTCTCTGAAGTCAGATCTGTGCCCCAGTAAATTAAAATAGCCAATTTCAGAGTAAGAAGCCTCTAAAGTGCAGCAAGTCCTAATGCAGAGCAGGATCACAGAACCACAGAAATAGCTGAGCTGGAAAGGGACCCACAAGGACCATCGAGCCCAGCATGTTTAAGAATGGCTTTCATGCTCATTTTAATCCAATTTCAATGAACTCTCAGGCACTCTGCTGAAGATCACAATCACTATTTCTTGTTCTGATATAGATTATTTCAGTACTACACAATTTCCTGGCTAACAGCATAGGTACTGTAAGGACACAGCCACACAGAGGAATAGATACAGGGAGTTTACCAATAACTGAAGATCACAGTGTTTGGGTGTGTGTGAAGACTTTTCACTCCAGCATAATAATTATATTCTGCAGGGTGAATGTATTAATATGTAGAGAATTTGAGAGACCTACGGAATCCAGAAAATACAGCAAATGCTGTCTGTGCTGGCCATTTATCTTCTTGAAACAAACTCAAAGCCCCAGTGAAATGCAACATACAAGCAGTTACAGTAACCTGACAGAAGACATGAAGAAAGTGGGGAAAATACGGTTACATTTAACACAAAGTTAAAACATTGACCTCCAATCTTTGGGGGGGAGGCACAAAAAAACAGTTACAGGCAAAAAAACCCCCATGTGAAGCAGTACTTCAGCAAAGGGGAAACAAAACTGAGCTATGTGCAGGCTGAAAAACCACAGAGGGAACTAGAGTTTTTACATATGAAGACCTTGATTTGGTCCCTAAGAACCCACCACGGTCACAAAACCAGGGTGGTGACCATCAGTTACAGAAATTTTAAGAAGTGTCAAGCAGGAACTACTGTAACAAATTGCATTTGTTTAAAATGATTTTGGACAGAGAGCAAGCAGTCATCACCTGATTAGAATGCAGCATATGCTGCAGCAGACAGCGGGCACACGTCTGCACACTCAGCTGCAGGGTGATAATAAGCTCCTGCTCGCTATAGGCACTGTGTGTTCCTTGCCTGTTACCCCTCGTGGCAATTAACCTCCCTGTTATTAAAAAAATTGAGCTCGAAGTGAAAGACACTTATTTGCAACGCTGAAGAAACAAGATCCTTTACATTCACCTGTTCCTTCAACTGTGTTTTTACCTCTGAAGCTCTTCTAGATACAGTGAAATAAACCGGACCTGCTAAATTATCATTTCCCAAACTTCTCAGGCAGATCTGTACAGCTTGCACAGGCACTTTTCTTGTGTGGGCTCCTCTTCTGCACCTCTGTCTCCTCGGAGTGTGCACTCCCACTGTGGGCTGTGACCTCTGATCTGAGACCACCATCCTACAGCCAACTACTGCAGATAAAAATCTGGTTTGGCATGTGCTCTCTAAGAAGCAAAGGGTATTTTCTCTGACAAAGATCGAGAAGGCCCCACAAACACTCAGGAATATGAGAACACAGTGCTGGTGTACTGAGCACTTCAAGACATGGGCACAATCCAAAGCAGCAGACAAAATTTCCCACTAGTTAAGGCAAGGACTGTCCAATTCAAACAATCCAGCCAAGTTTTTGCCCTCAAACCTCCAAAAAATATCATCATTTGTTTCTGAGGTGGAAAACTGAATTAATTAAAAAAGCAGCTAGGACTCGAGGCCAGTATGAGAGCTGGAGAGCAGATGGAGGAATGAAGGTGCAGAAAGAAAATGAAGAAAAAGCTGCTTCTTGTACTGGGGGGGTGGTAGAGGTCACAGTTTGTACAAAGTTTGGAATGCTATGAACCACACTTATCTTCATCCACTTTAAAGGGAGAACAGCCTGTCATATCCTAATGGGATTGTACTGGATGTTTTAGCTACACCAGGGAATATGAAATGGAATTTGCAGAATTACCTGGCTCCAGCCCATGTCTCAACCCCGTGCAGCACTCAGAGCATTGTATCTGTTTCAACCACTGCCCAGCTGACCTCAATTCCAGACTGCAGTCACAGGCACACCGAGAATTTACTCATGTGCTCTTGCCAAGGGCTTTTTTTCCTGTTTTTCTCTAAGTCCGAATTTACAACGAAGTTCCTGGACGGTAACACAGATCCACTACTGGTGTTCAGAACCTGGGATGCACATCTTTGCTGCAAGATGACATTTTTCAATGCCAGAAGGAAGAATGGGGAGATTTTGGCTGTAGAGATTGTTAGAAAAGTTCTGAGGTTTCAAATCAAAGAGCTAAAGAAATATGCAAGATTTAAGCAGTCTCTGCATATATGGTACAGAAAGCATCTGAGGTGAATGACACTCAGGTCACAGGTTTCTGCAATAGGATATTCTGTGCTAAATCAAAATGTAAATAACACATTTTATGTTTGCAGATAGACAGCTGTAACATAACCATTCAGTTATGACAAGTAAGCTATTTAGGACAATCACAGGCAAAATGAGGGAATGTGTCCAGAAGACCCAGCATTCAGGTGTGGCCCTCACAGCTCTCAGTTGCTAACAATACCAAGATTCAGAGATTTTTGGCAGTTTTTTTTTTCTGAGTTCCATTTTATATAAGGGAATTAAAACAATCCATTAGGAACAACTGGCAGAAAAATACTGAGACATAATCAGCCTGAACAAAACAACTTGATCCATGCCTGCTCCTGCACTTGACAGAGCAGATTTTCCTGGGGCAGATTATGGTAACCTTTGCTCACTCGTGTTGCCTATATTTGGATGCAAGAAGTTGTGTTAGTTCAGAACTTGTCAAGACTTGTAAACTTGGAAAAGAGTTTCCTTGAACTTCGTCCCTGGGCTGGCTGGAGAAACAGATGAAGCTTGGAAGCAAAGGAAGAGCAGTTAGATCAGATTTGCTGAACGGGACAGGCTGTCCAGCATCAGTCTCTACAGAGACACAGATCTCCTCTTCCCCCTTCCCTCCTTGCATAAACATGCACTGGGAATTACAGCTCATTCTGTGAACCAAAAAAATGTGCTGGATGTTTAATGGCTTACCACGGTTGCAACTCCTTTTGCTTAGTCTGAAGCACACTGCAGTTGTTCCTGGATGTTCATATCTTGTTCTTTGTATTCTTGTTTGAAAAACGACATTCCAGCCTTCTGTAACCACCTCCCAGCTGTGATTAACATTAGTGCCTGGAGAGCGTTAGAGACTGTGCAGCACAGCCTGGCCCCATGGTGGAACAGAAATACCTTTGCAGATCAGGACCTTTTGCTGGCACCAGGAGGGCAGCAAAACAAGGCCAGTCCTCATTCACCTCAAGACAATTTATTCCTGGCACAGGGTGCATTTCTCTGAACAAGCGTTTTCCAAAATTATCTTTGCATAATGATCAGCACAGAGATGAAACAACTGAGGAGGAACAGAACAACCTGAATTCCTCAATGATACACACATCAAACTTGAGAAACTGGAGCAGTTGTTGCATTTCTACAAATTCAGAAGGCTCCTAGGACGAGAAATAAGAACCTAACTTGTTAAAGCAATTTTATTTAAGTATTTGGAGGGAAACTTTCATATAATGAGTAAAAATAGTAGAGTTGAATGTCGTTAAAAAACATCAAGATGATGGGCTCTCTGTGCAAGCACAGCAGTGTCTGATGGAGAGGGGAAGAGAGGGTTTTCATAATATAAAATTCCTTTCAAATAAAAATATTAAACGCTACTTAACTGGAATACATGTCATATTTTTTATACAGTTAAGAGAATAAAAAAACAAACCAAAAAAAGCGCAATTTAAAGAACGCAACCTACAATGGAATAACTTTATTTGCAGCAGAGACAGAATAAGACTGCTTTTATGAAAATTACAAAGAAACATGATACAACAAAAATAGGGTGTGGGGAATTTCCCACTAAGATTAAAAATGAAAAACAAAAAAAAAAAGTTCACTTTTTGAACACCATTATTATTCAAACACATATGAAGTTTCAACCTAGTTTTTTTTTATACATGGGAAACACTGTTAAACTGAATCTTCAAGAGTGAGAAGGCACCATGAACTGTTGGTTGATACCTTTAACGCACACTCAAGAAAGAAGAAATGATCTGGCATGATGCAAAAATTCATTAAGTGTTTATATATATTCATATATCTTTTCATAAAAAAAAAAGTGGCAACAAGTCATTACTTCAGTGCCAAATGTACTCGTGTCTGGCTGACTCGCTCATGAGGATGATTTCTCACTTAAACCTGTGTGGTATTTCTGTACAGTGGTGGAAGTGGGTGATTTTGTGTTGTTGCCTTTCATATTAGATTGGTAAATCAAGCGTTTTCTAGGTTCTGAGAAGCCAATCCTATGAAGTATTCCTAAATTCTATGCAAATGGAATAATTAAAATGCACTGTCTAGAATGAAATACTCATCTGTACGGCGTGGCAATCCCACCGGATTCAGTTTGATATGTAATGTCTTGTAGCAGATGTTATAACAAAAATAACTTTTGCTTTTTGATTTACCTCACTGAGGCCATTAATGCTGTTCCTATAGTTGGTTTTCTGGAGTTGGATGACACTTCACTGCTGTCCAAAATGAGTTTGAACCTTAACCCTCCAGAGTTTGTTCACTTTGTTGCTTATATTATTGCACTAGCTACTAAAGTCTTATATCTTCCTATATAAATCTAATTGTTCAGAGTGCAGATTCTGTATTTAGATAATGAACTGTATGAAATAAATAAAATAAGGGGATTTTCTGGTCAGAGTTGCTGATATGTTGAATACCTTAATTATTTCTAAAGTAAACAGTTTTGGTGTATATTCTTAAAAACCTATGGTCATTCAGCATAAAAGCCTTGACATAATACTTAAAGAATGGATTTGTTCTCCTTCTCAAAAATGCATCAAAGAATTGTTTTAAATACAGAATCTGTGAGGCTTCCTACAAATTCATCTAAGTCGTAATACAAACACAGTTTGTAACTCGATAATATAGAAAGTTCTCTAGTGTCCATTGAAGTAAGGTCCCCAAAATGCAGTCTCTTTTGTTTCTGAATGGCAAAACATTAAGCGGTTCCACTGGCTGAGTAGGAGAACTGAGGAAAATGAGGTCTTCTCTCGTTATCTACACAATCCATGCTGTCATCTGAAAGAGACAAAAAAAACATTAGGTAACATTTGATACCTTTTTTATTTTCAGCAAATCAACAATAAGATAATACATGGTGAAGTTATTTCAGAAAAGAGTTGTTCAGATGTCCATTTAAAATTGCTAGGAGATGCATTGCTTAAATCCACATTTGCTGTTCTGAATTTCTGGCAATTGCTATTTGAGAGCATCAGATACGTTCAGTTATCACAAAAACACTCTATTTTGATTGAATATGGACAGTAGTCCATGCTCAACTGAGTGCTTGCATATACACAGTGCATGTGGATATGGACACGAGCAAAAGTCATTATTATAACTGACCTCCAGTGGGAATGTGCAGATTTGGAAAAGACAACAGTACAAATAATTTCACTCTTATTAAACGGGTTTTTCATTTCCAAAACTGGAAAGATGTGGTAAGTTTCGCATCAATTTACCAACTTTTTGGTAAAAAACATATGGAAAACCCTCAAGTTTAAACTGATGCTTTTTCATATGGGCTGAAGAGACCTATCATAGCAAATTATTTCTGGTAGTGTGGAGAACACAGTGGGAAACATTTGGAAAAACTTTACCTTGGTCAGGAGGAGTGATTGTTATCATCTGTGCTGTAAATTCTTCATCAAAGTATCTTGTATCTGTTTCAGATGTAACTTGTGGCTTGAATGGAGGTACAAGCTAAGGAAAGAAAAAAAAAGTGTCCATTTACAGGTTCTTGCAGTGCTGTTTAAAGTAAGAAGAATTTTGATATAGTTATAAGCTACAATGCCTTTTTCTACATTCCTAAAATGTCTAAAAAACACCAGTTCACAAAAAAGGAAGCATATGCAGTAAAAAATACTTACTTAGGAGTGCACTTCCTATTTATGGGGCACTTAAGACATTTTTTCCCCTAGGAAAAAACTTAGAATCCTGAAATTTCTTCAAGTAATAACATGCTGACCAATGTTTAAAAATAACAACACATACTAGATCCCCTCATAATTATATGGAAATTGTCAACCTCATCTAGTCAGATTTGAGCAGGATGAAAATAATTAAGATGCTCAGTGATACAAAACTTATCAGCTAACCCTGTGTATCACCACAAGGGCTGTAATATTAACCAAAAAGTTTCAGCTACAATGCTACTGTGCCCATGCAGCTCACACTGGAGGTCTGACCAACCCAGCAGAATCTAGGCCGAGGCAGCAGCAACAGTAAGTTTTAATACTCCTGGTCCCCAAAAGCAGTTTGATGTCAACTCGGAACTTGGAAAACCTGGAGTGCTTACAAAAACCTGAGCCCAGTCAGCAGTGAACATCCTCCTCTTGCTACACCAGGAGCTGCACTCGTTGGGGTTTATTCCTGAGACTCGCTTGGGCAGACAGGCTGGAAATCATCCATGTGTACCTAGGCAAGCTCTGGCAAGAGCAGCTCCAGATGGAGCAGAGCTGCCTGGCTGGGGCTGGAGGAGGAGCGCGCCTGGGAAGCGGCATGGGGAGCCGGCTGCATACAGATGCACACACTTGGAACACGGACAGCTCTGCAGGGACACGGAGCTGGGATTCAGACCCTGCTCACCTTCCCCTGCACGGAATGGCAGAACCAGGATGTAAACACGGCTCTGAGCCCTGCCGAGCACAGGGAGCAGCGCCGGGATCCCGCTCGCCCACCACCGGGGTTACACGTGGCCATCTTTTAATAGCGCACAGCCACACCGGGCAGCAATTTAGGAGCGTGACTGAGGAAGTGTTGAGCTTCCAATCCAGAACTGCAGGGAGAGGTTTAGCAAGGTGGATGGTAAATTGCTCCAACTGGAATTATGCAGTGACCCCAAGACATGCACTTCTGCACTTGTACAAACAAGAATGACACCGACAGAAATCTCTACTTGGAAAACATCAGCAAATCTTGAATACATAAACACCTCTTCTCCACCCGACTTTGCCTCCTGCTTGGATGTGAAGAATCATTTTGTTTGTCAAGTTGGCAAATAAGAAAAACACTGGTTTCCCCATCACCAGGATGGTCTTTCTGATCTAAGAGCACCCAGCAGTGTCCTGTCTTACAAACATCAATCAAATGTGTTCATTTTTAATGTAAAGACTGTAAGAAATGTAATGTATACATATGGCAGCATTACAACATACAAAGAAGCATTTACTGTTTAATATCAATCTTTAAAAATTTAGGGGCATAAAAGCTCTGTTATTACTCACAATTCTCTGTGCCCAAGAATGGCTTAAAGGAGCTGGGTACATTACCCTTGCCTAAAAATATATTAGGTCATTAGAAGCAATCTTTATATCCTGAATTTAAGAAGGAAAAGGAAATAGAATATCCCAAACTTAGGAGTCACTCTGAGCCTTGCAGTCCCCTGAAACTACTGAAGAGGGAATGCTTCACATAATGTTAATAACCCTTCTCAATCAAATCACACCAACATATGACATATAAAAGCCCTGTGGAGCATGAAGATTCTTCCTCATGTAACTCTATTCTCTCTCTCCTTGTAGCAGTTTCTGCCTACTTCCCAAAGCAACCCTGGGTTTGTTTTTGACAGGCTGTGCATGTGTGTGTGAAGCTCTATCTGTCCTTTTAAGCTAATGGTGGTTTTGGCACTCACAGTGCCCCCAGTTGCTCTGCTTGCTGTGCACAGCACGGAGTGATTTAGGACTTGGGCACTGCAGCAGACACCTGAACTGAGCACATTGGGGCGACTCAGAGCAGCAAGCCCAAGCCAGCACACATGTGGAATGGGCCAGCGCTGCCTGTATCATTTTCCTTTTTATTTTAGTATCTGTTAAAAGCAATTTGAGACAGATTATGATGCACCCACAAGACATCTTTTCCCCTTAGCTGTCAAATTCTGAGCGCTAAGCTGGAAACAGAGGGGAAGCCACAGAAAGCTCCAACGCTGGCTTTAACAAGCAAATATGTCACTTTACTGAAAAGCTGTCACTGCAATAGCTCTGCAGTTCAACTGGCAGGGAGGTGCCACCTGTAGCCTCCCACGGCTGCAGACCAGCACTGGTACCCACAGGCTCATGCTGGTTTAAGAGAGAATAAGGACCAGAAAAAAACCCCATGTGATTAAAATCTCTTTGCATATGTTTTGCTTGTGGGTGGGCAAAATACTGCAAATTAAACTGCACCTTTCTCTGCACCAGAGACAGACAGCACTCTTCCAAGTGAGCCTAATAAGCATTTTAAATCTGGGGGATATCCTCGGTTATTCAAAGGTCCTTATAATTTAAAGCAAAGCTATGTTTCCAAAAAGCTTAATTACAAAGCAAATGTTCTGGATTAGCCAAGCCCATATTCAAACACATATCCAGCATTACTGGAGATGGTGAGGAACCAAACTTAGCACACAAACACCTCTCAGCAGCTGACAAAATCCAGCTTTAATCCATGGGACTGCACTTCAGGTAAATGCTGCAAGACCCTCTTTGGACCATCCAGAATGTAGGCAGCAATTACTCACAGACTCTCCATTTGCACAGCCTGCCTACCTCAGATGCAAACACTAATGGGACATGAGCAAAGCCAGGGTCTAGACTTCTTGGATAGGTCAAGGTCAGGAATAGTCTCAATTAGCACACAGTTTTCTCTAAAAGATTGGAATATTTGGAATTTCCTGATAGTTTTTAGAATAATCTGAATTAGATCTGGATTAGATTAGATCTGAATTAGCACTATGGGACAATTCATGAAGGCTTTCTCAGTCCTATGGATAAATAAAACATTGCCTCCAGTTTGTGTGATTCCTCTTCTGTTCAGGGAACTGAGACTACTACCAAATGACAAATAACTTTACTCAAAACATTTGAGCCCCATTGTCAGCTTTTTAGCTTAAACTGCATAAAACCAGCAAACCCTCAAGCATTCAGCTTGTCAGCTGGGTGAAAATGGGGACAACTTCCTGTTCAGAATAGGAATTCAGATCTACTTTTCAAGTTATACTGAATGAAGTCCATGGAACTCTCTCCTGCTCTCATGACTGCATGCAGCTCTCCCTCAAGGGATACTTTGAAAGGGCTGAGGTCTAGCATCTTATCCACACTTTCAAGGCACAAAAACTTGTTTCATGATTTTTCAGTTCCTTTAGTCACACAGATCAGCGAGGAAGTGAAAGAAGAGAAGGAAACAGAGCCCTCTCTGTAGCTGTATACAGGCACTGGACAATGCTCTCACTACAGTATGGGAACTCAGTTTCTGTAAAGTTTCTTACCTGCTCCCACCAACTGGAGTGACAACCAAGCTGTATTTAAAGATCAAATGAGATCTGATACCACAAGGGACTGCTGGGGGAAGGAGGGAAATCAGGAAAGCTGGGACTGAGTGAGATCATGTGGCACCAGTAGATGGGAGCCTTGAACCAGCACACCCACATTTAGTTGGCTGCATTTCAGAGTGTTATGAAAATGTGGCTGTTGAGAATTGAACGTGAGAGGACAAGAGTACACCACCCTTAGGGCACAAAGCAGGGCATCTTGGAGGATTGAAACAATTCTCTGAGAAGGAAAGGGCAGTGAGGCACAGGCAACGGATGAAACACATTCTTACAGGAAGGGCTGGGCTGGGCTCTTTGACTTCAGTGGCTCCCACTGAAAAGCCAACAAACCCAGTGGGTCTCAAGGAAAACCCAAGAGAAATACCTTTAAGTGCAGACACTTTGTATCAGTCCTTTGCCACACACAAAATACAGTATTAGGCTTGGATTGATGTAAGAGCCTACACTTGTCTGGACTTGTCTTGAATGCTGACATTAGATTGAAAAGGAAGGAAAAATGCAATGGGAAAGAAGAGCCCATCTTCTACTACTGCTTCTAGGAAGTTTGGCTTCAGATGCTCAGGAACAAGCAGTAACTCTGGGTTTGCAAGGGATGCATCTGTCCACATCAAGAAACAGCAGCAAGAGTTCAAAGGAAAAGCCATTTTAAAAAGCTTATATACTCTCTAAATTTTGAAGCTATTTTGATTACATCCCATCTTTTCAGCCATAAAACCATGTATCTCATTAAGAGATACTCCTATCATTGCAAAATAAAAATCCAGAAGTAATCTGATTACAGTATTTTAAGTTGTTGCTAAAAACAACTACAAAGCTTTTCTGTGGAAGGTTTCTGTGTACCTTTAGAGAGCAACAAAATTTGAAACATTTGATATATCCACAGCTACAATTCACCTTGGGAGAACAGTTGTATAAATACCTTTTTCTCGTATACATCTTGCCAAACAATGCCAGCAAAGAATTTGTGCTGCATAATCTCCTTGGCATCATCAGGACCACCACCTAACCTGTAGGAGGCAAAACAAGTAATTAAATGTTTGAGTACAGTTATTTTTTCCAATACAATTTTTATTGCAGTATACTGAAGAAATTCTGAGTTTATATAATGCATTTGGGAGCAGTTCTAGCATTTGCTATGTGTTTTGTGTTTTGTGCAAGGCCTATTTTAGGCTTCAACACAGTTCCACTAAAAGATTTAAAAACAGGCTAACTAACAGAATTAGAAAAAATGTCTCTCTTAGACAAAGAAAAAAAATAATAACCACAATTCCAAAGATCTGCCCTTCAGGAAGGATGCTGACCTGGGGACCACAGCATATTCTGTAAAATAAAAGGTCTGAGCCACAGATCCTTCTCTCTGCATTAACATGCAACTACCCCTTGGAGTTTTCTAGAGCACAGTGATGCCAACAGTAAAACCGAATTTGAAGTGAAAGAGAGAGACAAGGCTTTTTAAGGCAAACTGATTTATGCAACCTGATTCAAATTTCCATTAAAGAAAACAGTTGACAACTGCAGTGATAATATCACAGCATATGCAAAACTTTCCTCCTCCTTGGCTTCGGGAAAGCACAAAGGGTGTTTTATTGACTTGAGGTATATCAAGATAAAGCACTTTTATTCCAAAATAAAACTGTCCACACAGCTTATAGATGCAATCAGTTTAGCTGCAGTGTTTAGCTAACTGATGCTTAAATTTTGCTGTGGAGGTTAAAATGTTCTCTAAAAGACTGAACCACATCTGCAAGAAAAGGCAGGCACTGAGAAAACAAAACAGATACTGGGTAATCAGCAGGAGACTCAAGTAACAAGGTTAAAACAACACTCAGGTGTTACCACGTTCACCCAGGCTGATCTCTAGGATCTGCCTGTTCTCCCATGCCTAGTGCCACTGGCAAACTGAGATACTGACCCCATTTCAAGAGCTTGAAGCAATTCCTCTACAAGACCCAGGCCAGAGTTATACTGCTACAGACATCAGGGACAAGGCCTGTTCTCTGGGCCTGAAGCCAAGACTTCATCCATTGCTGCACAACATCTGGCCCTGAATGTCCACAGGGCCATGTGGGGTAACCCCATGCCCCACTTCATGATTATCTGGGGATAGAGGGGAGGGTCTTGGTTCAAAATATCAGAGAAAATATGAAGGCTGTGCTAAAACCCATTGAAGTGGTATTTTTACAGCTTGAGACTGCATGCTCTGGAATGCAGCATGAAAGCAAAATGCTGTTGGGACAGCACTGGATGACAGTTCAGCATGGAAAAGTCAAATACTGTGCACTGTTCTCAGTGCTGACTGGGGATGGATCCTGATGCATTCAACCCCTCAGCCATACCTGAGCACCATCTGCAGAGAAGGCAGAGGCCACAGCTGTACCAGAGACAACTAGCAGCAGAGGTGCCTGACAGTCCAGAGGCTGTGCTTGCTTCCTTGCCCTCTTCCATTACAGTGCCACAGTGGCTTTATCATCCTTTGGGAAATGTGCAGTGGAACAGCTCCCCAGCCTCCCAGTGTGTGGGTGACTCTGTCCTCCCCAGGTGAGCTCTAAGACCAACCCAAGTCACCCTAGAGCCCAAACCAAGCTGGACCAGGGCTCTCCCATCTGCCTGGCAGCACTTTCTACAGCTGCAGAGCAGCCTGGAACAGAGACAAACTCCAGGGCAGCCTGGGAACAGAAACAAACTCTGTGAGTAATCATTTCTGGGCTGGTTCCCCCCAGGTCTAGTCGCTTTGCCAAGTCTCTACCAGACTCCTTGTTGCTTCCACAGCACAATGCTGATGGCCAATGAGGAGGGTGGAGTCAATCCTCTATCCACAGATGTCAACAGACTGCACAGGAGCTCAGCAGCACCTGAATGGTGTTCTGCAGAAGCAGGCAGGAAGGCTGGCTGGCTGCAGCCATGTACAAGTGCTTTGCAGAATATGTTATCTAATATGAGCCTGTGTTCCGTGAAGGGCAAACACATATTCAGGGAAACGCCAAGAAAGACTCCAGATGCTTTACTTACCTTTTAAAAATTACACAAATCCACTCAAAGTGAATGGTGAAACAACAGAAACCTCGTATTTTGGATATGGATTTATTCCAAAATACAGTTTTGTTTTCCAGAATTGTTATGAAAGATCCCTCTCAAGGAACAAAATTAAATTGGCAACTAAAGCAAAAATCATGGTTAAGCAGCAGTGAGACTGTAAAGAGCACAGGTTTGTCTTTCATAGGGACATGCAATAAATAAAGAAAAATACAGCAGAACTAAGAGCTCTGAAGAGATTCCTGGATAATAAAGTTGAATTCTGCACATTTAAGTCTTCAGACAGAACAAAAGATAGTATATATAGGACTTGAAAAGCAAAATCTATAGAAATTCACAGTATACAAAGAAATATAATAAAAAGTGTAGAGGCCAAAAAGCAATTAAAAGAAAAACAAGAGAAAACATCCCTCGAAACCTAACTGCCAAACAATTCTGGTTACTCATTCAATTTCTATCTACACTTGAGAGACTTTCTTATTTTAGTTAAATCCAAAAGTGAAAATTATTAATAAAGTACAACATCAATATTAAA